>NW_028155835.1:0-129371 GCF_963454915.1 Gymnoscopelus microlampas | reverse complement strand
ACAAGAGCATCTCAGAGCGGAGCGGAGCAGAGCGTCTCAGAGCAGAGCGGAGCGGAGCGTCTCAGAGCGGAGCGGATCAGAGCGTCTCAGAGTGGAGCGGAGCAGAGCGTCTCAGAGCAGAGCGGAGCATCTCAGAGCGGAGCGGAGCAGAGCGGAGCGGAGCAGAGCGGAGCGGAGCAGAGCGTCTCAGAGCAGAGCGTCTCAGAGCGGAGCGGAGCGGAGCAGAGCGTCTCAGAGCAGAGCGGAGCATCTCAGAGCGGAGCGGAGCAGAGCGTCTCAGAGCAGAGCGTCTCAGAGCAGAGCGGAGCGTCTCAGAGCGGAGCGGAGCAGAGCGTCTCAGAGCAGAGCGTCTCAGAGCGGAGCGGAGCAGAGCGTCTCAGAGCGGAGCATCTCAGAGCGGAGCGGAACAGAGCGTCTCAGAGCGGAGCGGAGCAGAGCGGAGCATCTCAGAGCGGAGCGGAGCAGAGCGTCTCAGAGCAGAGCGGAGCGGAGCGTCTCAGAGCGGAGCGGAGCAGAGCGTCTCGGAGCGGAGCAGAGCGTCTCAGAGCAGAGCGGAGCATCTCAGAGCGGAGCGTCTCAGAGCGGAGCGGAGCAGAGCGTCTCAGAGCAGAGCGTCTCAGAGCGAGCGTCTCAGAGCGGAGCGGAGCAGAGCGTCTCAGAGCGGAGCGGAGCAGAGCGTCTCAGAGCGGAGCGTCTCAGAGCGGAGCGTCTCAGAGCGGAGCGGAGCAGAGCGTCTCAGAGCGGAACGTCTCAGAGCGGAGCATCTCAGAGCGGAGCGGAGCAGAGCGTCTCAGAGCGGAGCGGAGCAGAGCGTCTCAGAGCGGAGCGTCTCAGAGCGGAGCATCTCAGAGCGGAGCGGAGCGTCTCAGAGCGGAGCGTCTCAGAGCGGAGCGGAGCAGAGCGTCTCGGAGCGGAGCAGAGCGTCTCAGAGCAGAGCGTCTCAGAGCGGAGCGGAGCAGAGCGTCTCAGAGCGGAGCGGAGCGGAGCAGAGCGTCTCAGAGCAGAGCGGAGCTTCTCAGAGCGGAGCGGAGCAGAGCGTCTCAGAGCAGAGCGGAGCGTCTCAGAGCGGAGCGGAGCAGAGCGTCTCAGAGCAAAGCGGAGCATCTCAGAGCGGAGCGGAGCAGAGCGTCTCAGAGCGGAGCGGAGCAGAGCGTCTCAGAGCGGAGCGGAGCAGAGCGTCTCAGAGCGGAGCGTCTCAGAGCAGAGCGTCTCAGAGCAGAGCGTCTCAGAGCGGAGCGGAGCAGAGCGTCTCAGAGCGGAGCGGAGCAGAGCGGAGCGTCTCAGAGCAGAGCGTCTCAGAGCGGAGCGGAGCAGAGCGTCTCAGAGCGGAGCATCTCAGAGCGGAGCGGAGGAGAGCGTCTCAGAGCGGAGCGGAGCAGAGCGTCTCAGAGCGGAGCGTCTCAGAGCGGAGCGTCTCCGAGCAGAGCGTCTCAGAGCGGAGCGGAGCAGAGCGTCTCAGAGCGGAGCATCTCAGAGCGGAGCGGAGCAGAGCGTCTCAGAGCGGAGCGGAGCAGAGCGGAGCATCTCAGAGCGGAGCGGAGCGTCTCAGAGCGGAGCGTCTCAGAGCGGAGCGTCTCAGAGCGGAGCGGAGCAGAGCGTCTCAGAGCAGAGCGTCTCAGAGCGGAGCGTCTCAGAGCGGAGCGGAGCAGAGCGTCTCAGAGCGGAGCGTCTCAGAGCGGAGCGGAGCAGAGCGTCTCAGAGCGGAGCGGAGCAGAGCATCTCAGAGCGGAGCGGAGCAGAGCAGAGCGTCTCAGAGCGGAGCAGAGCAGAGCGTTTCAGAGCGGAGCAGTCTCAGAGCAGAGCGTCTCAGAGCGGAGCAGAGCAGAGCGTCTCAGAGCGGAGCAGTCTCAGAGCAGAGCGTCTCAGAGCGGAGCGGAGCAGAGCGTCTCAGATCGGAGCGGAGCGGAGCATCTCAGAGCGGAGCGTCTCAGAGAGGAGCAGAGCGGAGCGTCTCAGAGCGGAGCGTCTCAGAGCGGAGCGGAGCAGAGCGTCTCAGAGCGGAGCGGAGCAGAGCGTCTCAGAGCGGAGCATCTCAGAGCGGAGCGGAGCATCTCAGAGCGGAGCAGAGCGGAGCATCTCAGAGCGGAGCGGAGCAGAGCGTCTCAGAGCAGAGCGGAGCATCTCAGAGCGGAGCGGAGCAGAGCGTCTCGGAGCAGAGCGGAGCGTCTCAGAGCGGAGCGGAGCAGAGCGTCTCAGAGCGGAGCGGAGCAGAGCGTCTCAGAGCGGAGCGGAGCGTCTCAGAGCGGAGCGGAGCAGAGCGTCTCAGAGCGGAGCGGAGCAGAGCGTCTCAGAGCGGAGCGGAGCGTCTCAGAGCGGAGCGGAGCAGAGCGTCTCAGAGCGGAGCGGAGCAGAGCGTCTCAGAGCAGAGCGGAGCATCTCAGAGCGTCTCAGATCAGAGCGTCTCAGATCAGAGCGTCTCAGAGCGGAGCGGAGCAGGGCGTCTCAGAGCAGAGCGGAGCATCTCAGAGCGGAGCGGAGCATCTCAGAACGGGGCAGAGCGGAGCATCTCAGAGCGGAGCGGAGCAGAGCGGAGCATCTCAGAGCGGAGCGGAGCAGAGCGTCTCAGAGCAGAGCGGAGCGTCTCAGAGCGGAGCGGAGCAGAGCGTCTCAGAGCAGAGCGGAGCATCTCAGAGCGGAGCGGAGCAGAGCGTCTCAGAGCGGAGCGTCTCAGAGCAGAGCGTCTCAGAGCGGAGCGGAGCAGAGCGTCTCAGAGCGGAGCATCTCAGAGCGGAGCGGAGCAGAGCGGAGCAGAGCGTCTCAGAGCGGAGCGGAGCAGAGCGGAGCATCTCAGAGCGGAGCGGAGCAGAGCGTCTCAGAGCAGAGCGTCTCAGAGCGGAGCGTCTCAGAGCGGAGCGGAGCAGAGCGGAGCGGAGCAGAGCGTCTCAGATCGGAGCGGAGCGGAGCATCTCAGAGCGGAGCGTCTCAGAGCGGAGCGTCTCAGAGAGGAGCAGAGCGGAGCGTCTCAGAGCGGAGCGTCTCAGAGCGGAGCGTCTCAGAGCGGAGCGGAGCAGAGCGTCTCAGAGCGGAGCGTCTCAGAGCGGAGCGGAGCAGAGCGGAGCGGAGCAGAGCGTCTCAGAGCGGAGCGGAGCAGAGCGTCTCAGAGCAGAGCGTCTAGGAGCGGAGCGGAGCAGAGCGTCTCAGAGCAGAGCGGAGCATCTCAGAGCGGAGCATCTCAGAGCGGAGCAGAGCGGAGCATCTCAGAGCGGAGCGGAGCAGAGCGTCTCAGAGCAGAGCGGAGCATCTCAGAGCGGAGCGGAGCAGAGCGTCTCGGAGCAGAGCGGAGCGTCTCAGAGCGGAGCGGAGCAGAGCGTCTCAGAGCAGAGCGGAGCATCTCAGAGCGGAGCGGAGCAGAGCGTCTCAGAGCGGAGCGGAGCAGAGCGTCTCAGAGCGGAGCGGAGCGTCTCAGAGCGGAGCGTCTCAGAGCGGAGCGGAGCAGAGCGTCTCAAAGCGGAGCGGAGCAGAGCGTCTCAGAGCAGAGCGGAGCATCTCAGAGCGTCTCAGATCAGAGCGTCTCAGAGCGGAGCGGAGCAGGGCGTCTCAGAGCAGAGCGGAGCATCTCAGAGCGGAACGGAGCATCTCAGAGCGGAGCAGAGCGTCTCATAGCAGAGCGGAGCATCTCAGAGCGGAGCAGAGTGTCTCAGAGCAGAGCGGAGCATCTCAGAGCGGAGCGGAGCAGAGTGTCTCAGAGCAGAGCGGAGCATCTCAGAGCGGAGCGGAGCGGAGCGTCTCAGAGCGGAGCGGAGCGTCTCAGAGCGGAGCGGAGCAGAGTGTCTCAGAGCAGAGCGGAGCATCTCAGAGCGGAGCGGAGCAGAGCGTCTCAGAGCGGAGCGTCTCAGAGCAGAGCGTCTCAGAGCGGAGCGGAGCAGAGCGTCTCAGAGCGGAGCATCTCAGAGCGGAGCGGAGCAGAGCGTCTCAGAGCGGAGCGGAGCAGAGCGTCTCAGAGCGGAGCGTCTCAGAGCGGAGCGTCTCAGAGCGGAGCGTCTCAGAGCGGAGCGGAGCAGAGCGTCTCAGATCGGAGCGTCTCAGAGTGGAGCGTCTCAGAGAGGAGCAGAGCGGAGCGTCTCAGAGCGGAGCGTCTCAGAGCGGAGCGTCTCAGAGCGGAGCGGAGCAGAGCGTCTCAGAGCGGAGCGGAGCAGAGCGTCTCAGAGCGGAGCGTCTCAGAGCGGAGCGTCTCAGAGCGTCTCAGAGCAGAGCGTCTCAGAGCGGAGCGTCTCAGAGCAGAGCGGAGCATCTCAGAGCGGAGCATCTCAGAGCGGAGCAGAGCGGAGCATCTCAGAGCGGAGCGGAGCAGAGCGTCTCAGAGCAGAGCGGAGCATCTCAGAGCGGAGCGGAGCATCTCAGAGCGGAGCAGAGCGTCTCAGAGCAGAGCGGAGCATCTCAGAGCGGAGCGGAGCAGAGCGTCTCAGAGCAGAGCGGAGCGTCTCAGAGCAGAGCGGAGCATCTCAGAGCGGAGCGGAGCAGAGCGTCTCAGAGCGGAGCGTCTCAGAGCAGAGCGTCTCAGAGCGGAGCGGAGCAGAGCGTCTCAGAGCGGAGCATCTCAGAGCGGAGCGGAGCAGAGCGTCTCAGAGCGGAGCGGAGCAGAGCGGAGCATCTCAGAGCGGAGCGGAGCAGAGCGTCTCAGAGCAGAGCGTCTCAGAGCGGAGCGTCTCAGAGCGGAGCGTCTCAGAGCGGAGCGGAGCAGAGCGTCTCAGATCGGAGCGGAGCGGAGCATCTCAGAGCGGAGCGTTTCAGAGCGGAGCGTCTCAGAGAGGAGCAGAGCGGAGCATCTCAGAGCGTCTCAGAGCAGAGCGTCTAGGAGCGGAGCGGAGCAGAGCGTCTCAGAGCAGAGCGGAGCATCTCAGAGCGGAGCATCTCAGAGCGGAGCAGAGCAGAGCGTCTCAGAGCGGAGCGGAGCAGAGCGGAGCGGAGCAGAGCGTCTCAGAGCGGAGCGGAGCGTCTCAGAGCGGAGCGTCTCAGAGCGGAGCGGAGCAGAGCGTCTCAAAGCGGAGCGGAGCAGAGCGTCTCAGAGCAGAGCGTCTCAGATCAGAGCGTCTCAGAGCGTCTCATCTCAGAGCGTCTCAGATCAGAGCGTCTCAGAGCGGAGCGGAGCAGGGCGTCTCAGAGCAGAGCGGAGCATCTCAGAGCGGAGCGGAGCATCTCAGAGCGGAGCAGAGCGTCTCAGAGCAGAGCGGAGCATCTCAGAGCGGAGCGGAGCAGAGCGTCTCAGAGCAGAGCGGAGCGTCTCAGAGCGGAGCTGAGCAGAGCGTCTCAGAGCAGAGCGGAGCATCTCAGAGCGGAGCGGAGCAGAGTGTCTCAGAGCGGAGCGTCTCAGAGCAGAGCGTCTCAGAGCGGAGCGGAGCAGAGCGTCTCAGAGCGGAGCGGAGCAGAGCGGAGCATCTCAGAGCGGAGCGGAGCAGAGCGTCTCAGAGCAGAGCGTCTCAGAGCGGAGCGTCTCAGAGCGGAGCGTCTCAGAGCGGAGCGGAGCAGAGCGTCTCAGATCGGAGCGGAGCGGAGCATCTCAGAGCGGAGCGTCTCAGAGCGGAGCGTCTCAGAGAGGAGCAGAGCGGAGCGTCTCAGAGCGGAGCGTGTCAGAGCGGAGCGTCTCAGAGCGGAGCGGAGCAGAGCGTCTCAGAGCGGAGCGTCTCAGAGCGGAGCGTCTCAGAGCGGAGCGGAGCAGAGCGTCTCAGAGCGGAGCGGAGCAGAGCGTCTCAGAGCAGAGCGGAGCATCTCAGAGCGTCTCAGAGCAGAGCGTCTAGGAGCGGAGCGCAACAGAGCGTCTCAGAGCAGAGCGGAGCATCTCAGAGCGGAGCAGAGCGGAGCATCTCAGAGCGGAGCGGAGCAGAGCGTCTCAGAGCAGAGCGGAGCGTCTCAGAGCGGAGCGGAGCAGAGCGTCTCAGAGCAGAGCGGAGCATCTCAGAGCGGAGCGGAGCAGAGCGTCTCAGAGCGGAGCGTCTCAGAGCAGAGCGTCTCAGAGCGGAGCGGAGCAGAGCGTCTCAGAGCGGAGCATCTCAGAGCGGAGCGGAGCAGAGCGTCTCGGAGCAGAGCGGAGCATCTCAGAGCGGAGCGGAGCAGAGCGTCTCAGAGCAGAGCGTCTCAGAGCGGAGCGTCTCAGAGCGGAGCGGAGCAGAGCGTCTCAGATCGGAGCGGAGCGGAGCATCTCAGAGCGGAGCGTCTCAGAGCGGAGCGTCTCAGAGAGGAGCAGAGCGGAGCGTCTCAGAGCGGAGCGTCTCAGAGCGGAGCGGAGCAGAGCGTCTCAGAGCGGAGCGGAGCAGAGCGTCTCAGAGCGGAGCGTCTCAGAGCGGAGCGGAGCAGAGCGTCTCAGAGCGGAGCATCTCAGAGCGGAGCAGAGCGGAGCATCTCAGAGCGGAGCGGAGCAGAGCGTCTCAGAGCAGAGCGGAGCATCTCAGAGCGGAGCGGAGCATCTCAGAGCGGAGCAGAGCGTCTCAGAGCAGAGCGGAGCATCTCAGAGCGGAGCGGAGCAGAGCGTCTCAGAGCGGAGCGGAGCAGAGCGGAGCATCTCAGAGCGGAGCGGAGCAGAGCGTCTCAGAGCAGAGCGTCTCAGAGCGGAGCGTCTCAGAGCGGAGCGTCTCAGAGCGGAGCGGAGCAGAGCGTCTCAGATCGGAGCGGAGCGGAGCATCTCAGAGCGGAGCGTCTCAGAGCGGAGCGTCTCAGAGAGGAGCAGAGCGGAGCGTCTCAGAGCGGAGCGTCTCAGAGCGGAGCGTCTCAGAGCGGAGCGGAGCAGAGCGTCTCAGAGCGGAGCGGAGCAGAGCGTCTCAGAGCAGAGCGTCTCAGAGCGGAGCGGAGCAGAGCGTCTCAGAGCAGAGCGGAGCATCTCAGAGCGTCTCAGAGCAGAGCGTCTAGGAGCGGAGCAGAGCAGACTGTCTCAGTGCGGAGCGGAGCAGAGCGTCTCAGAGCGGAGCGGAGCGTCTCAGAGCGGAGCGTCTCAGAGCGGAGCGGAGCAGAGCGTCTCAAAGCGGAGCGGAGCAGAGCGTCTCAGAGCAGAGCGTCTCAGATCAGAGCGTCTCAGAGCGTCTCATCTCAGAGCGTCTCAGATCAGAGCGTCTCAGAGCGGAGCGTCTCAGAGCAGAGCGGAGCATCTCAGAGCGGAGCGGAGCATCTCAGAGCGGAGCAGAGCATCTCAGAGCGGAGCGGAGCAGAGCGTCTCAGAGCAGAGCGTCTCAGAGCGGAGCGTCTCAGAGCGGAGCGTCTCAGAGCGGAGCGGAGCAGAGCGTCTCAGATCGGAGCGGAGCGGAGCATCTCAGAGCGGAGCGTCTCAGAGCGGAGCGTCTCAGAGAGGAGCAGAGCGGAGCGTCTCAGAGCGGAGCGTCTCAGAGCGGAGCGGAGCAGAGCGTCTCAGAGCGGAGCGTCTCAGAGCGGAGCGGAGCAGAGCGTCTCAGAGTGGAGCGGAGCAGAGCGTCTCAGAGCAGAGCGGAGCATCTCAGAGCGTCTCAGAGCAGAGCGTCTAGGAGCGGAGCGGAGCAGAGCGTCTCAGAGCAGAGCGGAGCATCTCAGAGCGGAGCATCTCAGAGCGGAGCAGAGCGGAGCATCTCAGAGCGGAGCGGAGCAGAGCGTCTCAGAGCAGAGCGGAGCATCTCAAAGCGGAGCGGAGCAGAGCGTCTCGGAGCAGAGCGGAGCATCTCAGAGCGGAGCGGAGCAGAGCGTCTCGGAGCAGAGCAGAGCAGAGCGTCTCAGAGCAGAGCGGAGCATCTCAGAGCGGAGCGGAGCAGAGCGTCTCAGAGCGGAGCGGAGCAGAGCGTCTCAGAGCGGAGCGGAGCGTCTCAGAGCGGAGCATCTCAGAGCGGAGCGGAGCATCTCAGAGCGGAGCGGAGCAGAGCGTCTCAGAGCAGAGCGGAGCGTCTCAGAGCGGAGCGGAGCAGAGCGTCTCAGAGCAGAGCGGAGCATCTCAGAGCGGAGCGGAGCAGAGCGTCTCAGAGCAGAGCGGAGCGTCTCAGAGCGGAGCGGAGCAGAGCGTCTCAGAGCAGAGCGGAGCGTCTCAGAGCAGAGCGTCTCAGAGCGGAGCGGAGCAGAGCGTCTCAGAGCGGAGCATCTCAGAGCGGAGCGGAGCAGAGCGTCTCAGAGCGGAGCGGAGCAGAGCGGAGCATCTCAGAGCGGAGCGGAGCAGAGCGTCTCAGAGCAGAGCGTCTCAGGGCGGAGCGTCTCAGAGCGGAGCGTCTCAGAGCGGAGCAGAGCGTCTCAGAGCGGAGCGGAGCAGAGCGTCTCAGAGCAGAGCGGAGCAAAGCGTCTCAGAGCAGAGCGGAGCATCTCAGAGCGGAGCGGAGCAGAGCGTCTCAGAGCAGAGCGGAGCAGAGCGTCTCAGAGCAGAGCGGAGCATCTCAGAGCGGAGCGGAGCAGAGCGTCTCAGAGCAGAGCGGAGCATCTCAGAGCGGAGCGGAGCAGAGCGTCTCAGAGCAGAGCGGAGCGTCTCAGAGCGGAGCGGAGCAGAGCGTCTCAAAGCGGAGCGGAGCAGAGCGTCTCAGAGCAGAGCGTCTCAGATCAGAGCGTCTCAGAGCGTCTCATCTCAGAGCGTCTCAGATCAGAGCGTCTCAGAGCGGAGCGTCTCAGAGCAGAGCGGAGCATCTCAGAGCGGAGCGGAGCATCTCAGAGCGGAGCAGAGCATCTCAGAGCGGAGCGGAGCAGAGCGTCTCAGAGCAGAGCGTCTCAGAGCGGAGCGTCTCAGAGCGGAGCGTCTCAGAGCGGAGCGGAGCAGAGCGTCTCAGATCGGAGCGGAGCGGAGCATCTCAGAGCGGAGCGTCTCAGAGCGGAGCGTCTCAGAGAGGAGCAGAGCGGAGCGTCTCAGAGCGGAGCGTCTCAGAGCGGAGCGTCTCAGAGCGGAGCGGAGCAGAGCGTCTCAGAGCGGAGCGGAGCAGAGCGTCTCAGAGCGGAGCGTCTCAGAGCGGAGCGGAGCAGAGCGTCTCAGAGCGGAGCGGAGCAGAGCGTCTCAGAGCAGAGCGGAGCATCTCAGAGCGTCTCAGAGCAGAGCGTCTAGGAGCGGAGCGGAGCAGAGCGTCTCAGAGCAGAGCGGAGCATCTCAGAGCGGAGCATCTCAGAGCGGAGCAGAGCGGAGCATCTCAGAGCGGAGCGGAGCAGAGCGTCTCAGAGCAGAGCGGAGCATCTCAAAGCGGAGCGGAGCAGAGCGTCTCGGAGCAGAGCGGAGCATCTCAGAGCGGAGCGGAGCAGAGCGTCTCGGAGCAGAGCAGAGCAGAGCGTCTCAGAGCAGAGCGGAGCATCTCAGAGCGGAGCGGAGCAGAGCGTCTCAGAGCGGAGCGGAGCAGAGCGTCTCAGAGCGGAGCGGAGCGTCTCAGAGCGGAGCATCTCAGAGCGGAGCGGAGCATCTCAGAGCGGAGCGGAGCAGAGCGTCTCAGAGCAGAGCGGAGCGTCTCAGAGCGGAGCGGAGCAGAGCGTCTCAGAGCAGAGCGGAGCATCTCAGAGCGGAGCGGAGCAGAGCGTCTCAGAGCAGAGCGGAGCGTCTCAGAGCGGAGCGGAGCAGAGCGTCTCAGAGCAGAGCGGAGCGTCTCAGAGCAGAGCGTCTCAGAGCGGAGCGGAGCAGAGCGTCTCAGAGCGGAGCATCTCAGAGCGGAGCGGAGCAGAGCGTCTCAGAGCGGAGCGGAGCAGAGCGGAGCATCTCAGAGCGGAGCGGAGCAGAGCGTCTCAGAGCAGAGCGTCTCAGGGCGGAGCGTCTCAGAGCGGAGCGTCTCAGAGCGGAGCAGAGCGTCTCAGAGCGGAGCGGAGCAGAGCGTCTCAGAGCAGAGCGGAGCAAAGCGTCTCAGAGCAGAGCGGAGCATCTCAGAGCGGAGCGGAGCAGAGCGTCTCAGAGCAGAGCGGAGCAGAGCGTCTCAGAGCAGAGCGGAGCATCTCAGAGCGGAGCGGAGCAGAGCGTCTCAGAGCAGAGCGGAGCATCTCAGAGCGGAGCGGAGCAGAGCGTCTCAGAGCAGAGCGGAGCGTCTCAGAGCGGAGCGGAGCAGAGCGTCTCAGAGCGGAGCGTATCAGAGAGGAGCATCTCAGAGCGGAGCGGAGCAGAGCGTCTCAGAGCGGAGCGGAGCGTCTCAGAGCGGAGCGGAGCAGAGCGGAGCGGAGCAGAGCGTCTCAGAGCGGAGCGGAGCAGAGCGTCTCAGAGCAGAGCGGAGCGGAGCAGAGCGTCTCAGAGCGGAGCGGAGCAGAGCGGAGCGGAGCAGAGCGTCTCAGAGCAGAGCGGAGCGTCTCAGAGCGGAGCGGAGCAGAGCGTCTCAGAGCAAAGCGGAGCATCTCAGAGCAGAGCGTCTCAGAGCGGAGCGGAGCAGAGCGTCTCAGAGCGGAGCGTCTCAGAGCGGAGCATCTCAGAGCGTCTCAGAGCGGAGCGTCTCAGAGCGGAGCGGAGCAGAGCGTCTCAAAGCGGAACGTCTCAGAGCGGAGCATCTCAGAGCGGAGCGGAGCAGAGCGTCTCAGAGCGGAGCGGAGCAGAGCGTCTCAGAGCGGAGCGTCTCAGAGCGGAGCATCTCAGAGCGGAGCGGAGCAGAGCGTCTCAGAGCAGAGCGGAGCGGAGCGTCTCAGAGCGGAGCGTCTCAGAGCGGAGCGGAGCAGAGCGTCTCAGAGCGGAGCGGAGCAGAGCGTCTCAGATCGGAGCGGAGCGGAGCATCTCAGAGCGGAGCGTCTCAGAGCGGAGCGTCTCAGAGAGGAGCAGAGCGGAGCGTCTCAGAGCGGAGCGTCTCAGAGCGGAGCGGAGCAGAGCGTCTCAGAGCGGAGCGGAGCAGAGCGTCTCAGAGCGGAGCATCTCAGAGCGGAGCGGAGCATCTCAGAGCGGAGCAGAGCGGAGCATCTCAGAGCGGAGCGGAGCAGAGCGTCTCAGAGCAGAGCGGAGCATCTCAGAGCGGAGCGGAGCAGAGCGTCTCGGAGCAGAGCGGAGCGTCTCAGAGCGGAGCGGAGCAGAGCGTCTCAGAGCGGAGCGGAGCAGAGCGTCTCAGAGCGGAGCGGAGCGTCTCAGAGCGGAGCGGAGCAGAGCGTCTCAGAGCGGAGCGGAGCAGAGCGTCTCAGAGCGGAGCGGAGCGTCTCAGAGCGGAGCGGAGCAGAGCGTCTCAGAGCGGAGCGGAGCAGAGCGTCTCAGAGCAGAGCGGAGCATCTCAGAGCGTCTCAGATCAGAGCGTCTCAGATCAGAGCGTCTCAGAGCGGAGCGGAGCAGGGCGTCTCAGAGCAGAGCGGAGCATCTCAGAGCGGAGCGGAGCATCTCAGAACGGGGCAGAGCGGAGCATCTCAGAGCGGAGCGGAGCAGAGCGGAGCATCTCAGAGCGGAGCGGAGCAGAGCGTCTCAGAGCAGAGCGGAGCGTCTCAGAGCGGAGCGGAGCAGAGCGTCTCAGAGCAGAGCGGAGCATCTCAGAGCGGAGCGGAGCAGAGCGTCTCAGAGCGGAGCGTCTCAGAGCAGAGCGTCTCAGAGCGGAGCGGAGCAGAGCGTCTCAGAGCGGAGCATCTCAGAGCGGAGCGGAGCAGAGCGTCTCAGAGCGGAGCGGAGCAGAGCGGAGCATCTCAGAGCGGAGCGGAGCAGAGCGTCTCAGAGCAGAGCGTCTCAGAGCGGAGCGTCTCAGAGCGGAGCGGAGCAGAGCGGAGCGGAGCAGAGCGTCTCAGATCGGAGCGGAGCGGAGCATCTCAGAGCGGAGCGTCTCAGAGCGGAGCGTCTCAGAGAGGAGCAGAGCGGAGCGTCTCAGAGCGGAGCGTCTCAGAGCGGAGCGTCTCAGAGCGGAGCGGAGCAGAGCGTCTCAGAGCGGAGCGTCTCAGAGCGGAGCGGAGCAGAGCGGAGCGGAGCAGAGCGTCTCAGAGCGGAGCGGAGCAGAGCGTCTCAGAGCAGAGCGTCTAGGAGCGGAGCGGAGCAGAGCGTCTCAGAGCAGAGCGGAGCATCTCAGAGCGGAGCATCTCAGAGCGGAGCAGAGCGGAGCATCTCAGAGCGGAGCGGAGCAGAGCGTCTCAGAGCAGAGCGGAGCATCTCAGAGCGGAGCGGAGCAGAGCGTCTCGGAGCAGAGCGGAGCGTCTCAGAGCGGAGCGGAGCAGAGCGTCTCAGAGCAGAGCGGAGCATCTCAGAGCGGAGCGGAGCAGAGCGTCTCAGAGCGGAGCGGAGCAGAGCGTCTCAGAGCGGAGCGGAGCGTCTCAGAGCGGAGCGTCTCAGAGCGGAGCGGAGCAGAGCGTCTCAAAGCGGAGCGGAGCAGAGCGTCTCAGAGCAGAGCGGAGCATCTCAGAGCGTCTCAGATCAGAGCGTCTCAGAGCGGAGCGGAGCAGGGCGTCTCAGAGCAGAGCGGAGCATCTCAGAGCGGAACGGAGCATCTCAGAGCGGAGCAGAGCGTCTCATAGCAGAGCGGAGCATCTCAGAGCGGAGCAGAGTGTCTCAGAGCAGAGCGGAGCATCTCAGAGCGGAGCGGAGCAGAGTGTCTCAGAGCAGAGCGGAGCATCTCAGAGCGGAGCGGAGCGGAGCGTCTCAGAGCGGAGCGGAGCGTCTCAGAGCGGAGCGGAGCAGAGTGTCTCAGAGCAGAGCGGAGCATCTCAGAGCGGAGCGGAGCAGAGCGTCTCAGAGCGGAGCGTCTCAGAGCAGAGCGTCTCAGAGCGGAGCGGAGCAGAGCGTCTCAGAGCGGAGCATCTCAGAGCGGAGCGGAGCAGAGCGTCTCAGAGCGGAGCGGAGCAGAGCGTCTCAGAGCGGAGCGTCTCAGAGCGGAGCGTCTCAGAGCGGAGCGTCTCAGAGCGGAGCGGAGCAGAGCGTCTCAGATCGGAGCGTCTCAGAGTGGAGCGTCTCAGAGAGGAGCAGAGCGGAGCGTCTCAGAGCGGAGCGTCTCAGAGCGGAGCGTCTCAGAGCGGAGCGGAGCAGAGCGTCTCAGAGCGGAGCGGAGCAGAGCGTCTCAGAGCGGAGCGTCTCAGAGCGGAGCGTCTCAGAGCGTCTCAGAGCAGAGCGTCTCAGAGCGGAGCGTCTCAGAGCAGAGCGGAGCATCTCAGAGCGGAGCATCTCAGAGCGGAGCAGAGCGGAGCATCTCAGAGCGGAGCGGAGCAGAGCGTCTCAGAGCAGAGCGGAGCATCTCAGAGCGGAGCGGAGCATCTCAGAGCGGAGCAGAGCGTCTCAGAGCAGAGCGGAGCATCTCAGAGCGGAGCGGAGCAGAGCGTCTCAGAGCAGAGCGGAGCGTCTCAGAGCAGAGCGGAGCATCTCAGAGCGGAGCGGAGCAGAGCGTCTCAGAGCGGAGCGTCTCAGAGCAGAGCGTCTCAGAGCGGAGCGGAGCAGAGCGTCTCAGAGCGGAGCATCTCAGAGCGGAGCGGAGCAGAGCGTCTCAGAGCGGAGCGGAGCAGAGCGGAGCATCTCAGAGCGGAGCGGAGCAGAGCGTCTCAGAGCAGAGCGTCTCAGAGCGGAGCGTCTCAGAGCGGAGCGTCTCAGAGCGGAGCGGAGCAGAGCGTCTCAGATCGGAGCGGAGCGGAGCATCTCAGAGCGGAGCGTTTCAGAGCGGAGCGTCTCAGAGAGGAGCAGAGCGGAGCATCTCAGAGCGTCTCAGAGCAGAGCGTCTAGGAGCGGAGCGGAGCAGAGCGTCTCAGAGCAGAGCGGAGCATCTCAGAGCGGAGCATCTCAGAGCGGAGCAGAGCAGAGCGTCTCAGAGCGGAGCGGAGCAGAGCGGAGCGGAGCAGAGCGTCTCAGAGCGGAGCGGAGCGTCTCAGAGCGGAGCGTCTCAGAGCGGAGCGGAGCAGAGCGTCTCAAAGCGGAGCGGAGCAGAGCGTCTCAGAGCAGAGCGTCTCAGATCAGAGCGTCTCAGAGCGTCTCATCTCAGAGCGTCTCAGATCAGAGCGTCTCAGAGCGGAGCGGAGCAGGGCGTCTCAGAGCAGAGCGGAGCATCTCAGAGCGGAGCGGAGCATCTCAGAGCGGAGCAGAGCGTCTCAGAGCAGAGCGGAGCATCTCAGAGCGGAGCGGAGCAGAGCGTCTCAGAGCAGAGCGGAGCGTCTCAGAGCGGAGCTGAGCAGAGCGTCTCAGAGCAGAGCGGAGCATCTCAGAGCGGAGCGGAGCAGAGTGTCTCAGAGCGGAGCGTCTCAGAGCAGAGCGTCTCAGAGCGGAGCGGAGCAGAGCGTCTCAGAGCGGAGCGGAGCAGAGCGGAGCATCTCAGAGCGGAGCGGAGCAGAGCGTCTCAGAGCAGAGCGTCTCAGAGCGGAGCGTCTCAGAGCGGAGCGTCTCAGAGCGGAGCGGAGCAGAGCGTCTCAGATCGGAGCGGAGCGGAGCATCTCAGAGCGGAGCGTCTCAGAGCGGAGCGTCTCAGAGAGGAGCAGAGCGGAGCGTCTCAGAGCGGAGCGTGTCAGAGCGGAGCGTCTCAGAGCGGAGCGGAGCAGAGCGTCTCAGAGCGGAGCGGAGCAGAGCGTCTCAGAGCGGAGCGTCTCAGAGCGGAGCGTCTCAGAGCGGAGCGGAGCAGAGCGTCTCAGAGCGGAGCGGAGCAGAGCGTCTCAGAGCAGAGCGGAGCATCTCAGAGCGTCTCAGAGCAGAGCGTCTAGGAGCGGAGCGCAACAGAGCGTCTCAGAGCAGAGCGGAGCATCTCAGAGCGGAGCAGAGCGGAGCATCTCAGAGCGGAGCGGAGCAGAGCGTCTCAGAGCAGAGCGGAGCGTCTCAGAGCGGAGCGGAGCAGAGCGTCTCAGAGCAGAGCGGAGCATCTCAGAGCGGAGCGGAGCAGAGCGTCTCAGAGCGGAGCGTCTCAGAGCAGAGCGTCTCAGAGCGGAGCGGAGCAGAGCGTCTCAGAGCGGAGCATCTCAGAGCGGAGCGGAGCAGAGCGTCTCGGAGCAGAGCGGAGCATCTCAGAGCGGAGCGGAGCAGAGCGTCTCAGAGCAGAGCGTCTCAGAGCGGAGCGTCTCAGAGCGGAGCGGAGCAGAGCGTCTCAGATCGGAGCGGAGCGGAGCATCTCAGAGCGGAGCGTCTCAGAGCGGAGCGTCTCAGAGAGGAGCAGAGCGGAGCGTCTCAGAGCGGAGCGTCTCAGAGCGGAGCGGAGCAGAGCGTCTCAGAGCGGAGCGGAGCAGAGCGTCTCAGAGCGGAGCGTCTCAGAGCGGAGCGGAGCAGAGCGTCTCAGAGCGGAGCATCTCAGAGCGGAGCAGAGCGGAGCATCTCAGAGCGGAGCGGAGCAGAGCGTCTCAGAGCAGAGCGGAGCATCTCAGAGCGGAGCGGAGCATCTCAGAGCGGAGCAGAGCGTCTCAGAGCAGAGCGGAGCATCTCAGAGCGGAGCGGAGCAGAGCGTCTCAGAGCGGAGCGGAGCAGAGCGGAGCATCTCAGAGCGGAGCGGAGCAGAGCGTCTCAGAGCAGAGCGTCTCAGAGCGGAGCGTCTCAGAGCGGAGCGTCTCAGAGCGGAGCGGAGCAGAGCGTCTCAGATCGGAGCGGAGCGGAGCATCTCAGAGCGGAGCGTCTCAGAGCGGAGCGTCTCAGAGAGGAGCAGAGCGGAGCGTCTCAGAGCGGAGCGTCTCAGAGCGGAGCGTCTCAGAGCGGAGCGGAGCAGAGCGTCTCAGAGCGGAGCGGAGCAGAGCGTCTCAGAGCAGAGCGTCTCAGAGCGGAGCGGAGCAGAGCGTCTCAGAGCAGAGCGGAGCATCTCAGAGCGTCTCAGAGCAGAGCGTCTAGGAGCGGAGCAGAGCAGACTGTCTCAGTGCGGAGCGGAGCAGAGCGTCTCAGAGCGGAGCGGAGCGTCTCAGAGCGGAGCGTCTCAGAGCGGAGCGGAGCAGAGCGTCTCAAAGCGGAGCGGAGCAGAGCGTCTCAGAGCAGAGCGTCTCAGATCAGAGCGTCTCAGAGCGTCTCATCTCAGAGCGTCTCAGATCAGAGCGTCTCAGAGCGGAGCGTCTCAGAGCAGAGCGGAGCATCTCAGAGCGGAGCGGAGCATCTCAGAGCGGAGCAGAGCATCTCAGAGCGGAGCGGAGCAGAGCGTCTCAGAGCAGAGCGTCTCAGAGCGGAGCGTCTCAGAGCGGAGCGTCTCAGAGCGGAGCGGAGCAGAGCGTCTCAGATCGGAGCGGAGCGGAGCATCTCAGAGCGGAGCGTCTCAGAGCGGAGCGTCTCAGAGAGGAGCAGAGCGGAGCGTCTCAGAGCGGAGCGTCTCAGAGCGGAGCGGAGCAGAGCGTCTCAGAGCGGAGCGTCTCAGAGCGGAGCGGAGCAGAGCGTCTCAGAGTGGAGCGGAGCAGAGCGTCTCAGAGCAGAGCGGAGCATCTCAGAGCGTCTCAGAGCAGAGCGTCTAGGAGCGGAGCGGAGCAGAGCGTCTCAGAGCAGAGCGGAGCATCTCAGAGCGGAGCATCTCAGAGCGGAGCAGAGCGGAGCATCTCAGAGCGGAGCGGAGCAGAGCGTCTCAGAGCAGAGCGGAGCATCTCAAAGCGGAGCGGAGCAGAGCGTCTCGGAGCAGAGCGGAGCATCTCAGAGCGGAGCGGAGCAGAGCGTCTCGGAGCAGAGCAGAGCAGAGCGTCTCAGAGCAGGGCGGAGCATCTCAGAGCGGAGCGGAGCAGAGCGTCTCAGAGCGGAGCGGAGCAGAGCGTCTCAGAGCGGAGCGGAGCGTCTCAGAGCGGAGCATCTCAGAGCGGAGCGGAGCATCTCAGAGCGGAGCGGAGCAGAGCGTCTCAGAGCAGAGCGGAGCGTCTCAGAGCGGAGCGGAGCAGAGCGTCTCAGAGCAGAGCGGAGCATCTCAGAGCGGAGCGGAGCAGAGCGTCTCAGAGCAGAGCGGAGCGTCTCAGAGCGGAGCGGAGCAGAGCGTCTCAGAGCAGAGCGGAGCGTCTCAGAGCAGAGCGTCTCAGAGCGGAGCGGAGCAGAGCGTCTCAGAGCGGAGCATCTCAGAGCGGAGCGGAGCAGAGCGTCTCAGAGCGGAGCGGAGCAGAGCGGAGCATCTCAGAGCGGAGCGGAGCAGAGCGTCTCAGAGCAGAGCGTCTCAGGGCGGAGCGTCTCAGAGCGGAGCGTCTCAGAGCGGAGCAGAGCGTCTCAGAGCGGAGCGGAGCAGAGCGTCTCAGAGCAGAGCGGAGCAAAGCGTCTCAGAGCAGAGCGGAGCATCTCAGAGCGGAGCGGAGCAGAGCGTCTCAGAGCAGAGCGGAGCAGAGCGTCTCAGAGCAGAGCGGAGCATCTCAGAGCGGAGCGGAGCAGAGCGTCTCAGAGCAGAGCGGAGCATCTCAGAGCGGAGCGGAGCAGAGCGTCTCAGAGCAGAGCGGAGCGTCTCAGAGCGGAGCGGAGCAGAGCGTCTCAAAGCGGAGCGGAGCAGAGCGTCTCAGAGCAGAGCGTCTCAGATCAGAGCGTCTCAGAGCGTCTCATCTCAGAGCGTCTCAGATCAGAGCGTCTCAGAGCGGAGCGTCTCAGAGCAGAGCGGAGCATCTCAGAGCGGAGCGGAGCATCTCAGAGCGGAGCAGAGCATCTCAGAGCGGAGCGGAGCAGAGCGTCTCAGAGCAGAGCGTCTCAGAGCGGAGCGTCTCAGAGCGGAGCGTCTCAGAGCGGAGCGGAGCAGAGCGTCTCAGATCGGAGCGGAGCGGAGCATCTCAGAGCGGAGCGTCTCAGAGCGGAGCGTCTCAGAGAGGAGCAGAGCGGAGCGTCTCAGAGCGGAGCGTCTCAGAGCGGAGCGGAGCAGAGCGGAGCGGAGCAGAGCGTCTCAGAGCGGAGCGGAGCAGAGCGTCTCAGAGCGGAGCGTCTCAGAGCGGAGCGGAGCAGAGCGTCTCAGAGCGGAGCGGAGCAGAGCGTCTCAGAGCAGAGCGGAGCATCTCAGAGCGTCTCAGAGCAGAGCGTCTAGGAGCGGAGCGGAGCAGAGCGTCTCAGAGCAGAGCGGAGCATCTCAGAGCGGAGCATCTCAGAGCGGAGCAGAGCGGAGCATCTCAGAGCGGAGCGGAGCAGAGCGTCTCAGAGCAGAGCGGAGCATCTCAAAGCGGAGCGGAGCAGAGCGTCTCGGAGCAGAGCGGAGCATCTCAGAGCGGAGCGGAGCAGAGCGTCTCGGAGCAGAGCAGAGCAGAGCGTCTCAGAGCAGAGCGGAGCATCTCAGAGCGGAGCGGAGCAGAGCGTCTCAGAGCGGAGCGGAGCAGAGCGTCTCAGAGCGGAGCGGAGCGTCTCAGAGCGGAGCATCTCAGAGCGGAGCGGAGCATCTCAGAGCGGAGCGGAGCAGAGCGTCTCAGAGCAGAGCGGAGCGTCTCAGAGCGGAGCGGAGCAGAGCGTCTCAGAGCAGAGCGGAGCATCTCAGAGCGGAGCGGAGCAGAGCGTCTCAGAGCAGAGCGGAGCGTCTCAGAGCGGAGCGGAGCAGAGCGTCTCAGAGCAGAGCGGAGCGTCTCAGAGCAGAGCGTCTCAGAGCGGAGCGGAGCAGAGCGTCTCAGAGCGGAGCATCTCAGAGCGGAGCGGAGCAGAGCGTCTCAGAGCGGAGCGGAGCAGAGCGGAGCATCTCAGAGCGGAGCGGAGCAGAGCGTCTCAGAGCAGAGCGTCTCAGGGCGGAGCGTCTCAGAGCGGAGCGTCTCAGAGCGGAGCAGAGCGTCTCAGAGCGGAGCGGAGCAGAGCGTCTCAGAGCAGAGCGGAGCAAAGCGTCTCAGAGCAGAGCGGAGCATCTCAGAGCGGAGCGGAGCAGAGCGTCTCAGAGCAGAGCGGAGCAGAGCGTCTCAGAGCAGAGCGGAGCATCTCAGAGCGGAGCGGAGCAGAGCGTCTCAGAGCAGAGCGGAGCATCTCAGAGCGGAGCGGAGCAGAGCGTCTCAGAGCAGAGCGGAGCGTCTCAGAGCGGAGCGGAGCAGAGCGTCTCAGAGCGGAGCGTATCAGAGAGGAGCATCTCAGAGCGGAGCGGAGCAGAGCGTCTCAGAGCGGAGCGGAGCGTCTCAGAGCGGAGCGGAGCAGAGCGGAGCGGAGCAGAGCGTCTCAGAGCGGAGCGGAGCAGAGCGTCTCAGAGCAGAGCGGAGCGGAGCAGAGCGTCTCAGAGCGGAGCGGAGCAGAGCGGAGCGGAGCAGAGCGTCTCAGAGCAGAGCGGAGCGTCTCAGAGCGGAGCGGAGCAGAGCGTCTCAGAGCAAAGCGGAGCATCTCAGAGCAGAGCGTCTCAGAGCGGAGCGGAGCAGAGCGTCTCAGAGCGGAGCGTCTCAGAGCGGAGCATCTCAGAGCGTCTCAGAGCGGAGCGTCTCAGAGCGGAGCGGAGCAGAGCGTCTCAAAGCGGAACGTCTCAGAGCGGAGCATCTCAGAGCGGAGCGGAGCAGAGCGTCTCAGAGCGGAGCGGAGCAGAGCGTCTCAGAGCGGAGCGTCTCAGAGCGGAGCATCTCAGAGCGGAGCGGAGCAGAGCGTCTCAGAGCAGAGCGGAGCGGAGCGTCTCAGAGCGGAGCGTCTCAGAGCGGAGCGGAGCAGAGCGTCTCAGAGCGGAGCGGAGCAGAGCGTCTCAGAGCGGAGCGGAGCAGAGCGTCTCAGAGCAGAGCGTCTCAGAGCGGAGCGGAGCAGAGCGTCTCAGAGCGGAGCGGAGCAGAGCGGAGCGGAGCAGAGCGTCTCAGAGCAGAGCGGAGCTTCTCAGAGCGGAGCGGAGCAGAGCGTCTCAGAGCAGAGCGGAGCGTCTCAGAGCGGAGCGGAGCAGAGCGTCTCAGAGCAAAGCGGAGCATCTAAGAGCGGAGCGGAGCAGAGCGTCTCAGAGCGGAGCGGAGCAGAGCGTCTCAGAGCAGAGCGGAGCAGAGCGTCTCAGAGCAGAGCGGAGCATCTCAGAGCGGAGCGGAGCAGAGCGTCTCAGAGCAGAGCGGAGCATCTCAGAGCGGAGCGGAGCAGAGCGTCTCAGAGCAGAGCGGAGCGTCTCAGAGCGGAGCGGAGCAGAGCGTCTCAGAGCGGAGCGTATCAGAGAGGAGCATCTCAGAGCGGAGCGGAGCAGAGCGTCTCAGAGCGGAGCGGAGCGTCTCAGAGCGGAGCGGAGCAGAGCGGAGCGGAGCAGAGCGTCTCAGAGCGGAGCGGAGCAGAGCGTCTCAGAGCAGAGCGTCTCAGAGCGGAGCGGAGCAGAGCGTCTCAGAGCGGAGCGGAGCAGAGCGGAGCGGAGCAGAGCGTCTCAGAGCAGAGCGGAGCGTCTCAGAGCGGAGCGGAGCAGAGCGTCTCAGAGCAAAGCGGAGCATCTCAGAGCAGAGCGTCTCAGAGCGGAGCGGAGCAGAGCGTCTCAGAGCGGAGCGTCTCAGAGCGGAGCATCTCAGCGCGTCTCAGAGCGGAGCGTCTCAGAGCGGAGCGGAGCAGAGCGTCTCAAAGCGGAACGTCTCAGAGCGGAGCATCTCAGAGCGGAGCGGAGCAGAGCGTCTCAGAGCGGAGCGGAGCAGAGCGTCTCAGAGCGGAGCGTCTCAGAGCGGAGCATCTCAGAGCGGAGCGGAGCAGAGCGTCTCAGAGCAGAGCGGAGCGGAGCGTCTCAGAGCGGAGCGTTTCAGAGCGGAGCGGAGCAGAGCGTCTCAGAGCGGAGCGGAGCAGAGCGTCTCAGAGCAGAGCGTCTCAGAGCGGAGCGGAGCAGAGCGTCTCAGAGCGGAGCGGAGCAGAGCGTCTCAGAGCAGAGCGTCTCAGAGCGGAGCGGAGCAGAGCGTCTCAGAGCGGAGCGGAGCAGAGCGGAGCGGAGCAGAGCGTCTCAGAGCAGAGCGGAGCGTCTCAGAGCGGAGCGGAGCAGAGCGTCTCAGAGCAAAGCGGAGCATCTCAGAGCAGAGCGTCTCAGAGCGGAGCGGAGCAGAGCGTCTCAGAGCGGAGCGTCTCAGAGCGGAGCATCTCAGCGCGTCTCAGAGCGGAGCGTCTCAGAGCGGAGCGGAGCAGAGCGTCTCAAAGCGGAACGTCTCAGAGCGGAGCATCTCAGAGCGGAGCGGAGCAGAGCGTCTCAGAGCGGAGCGGAGCAGAGCGTCTCAGAGCGGAGCGTCTCAGAGCGGAGCATCTCAGAGCGGAGCGGAGCAGAGCGTCTCAGAGCAGAGCGGAGCGGAGCGTCTCAGAGCGGAGCGTTTCAGAGCGGAGCGGAGCAGAGCGTCTCAGAGCGGAGCGGAGCAGAGCGTCTCAGAGCAGAGCGTCTCAGAGCGGAGCGGAGCAGAGCGTCTCAGAGCGGAGCGGAGCAGAGCGGAGCGGAGCAGAGCGTCTCAGAGCAGAGCGGAGCTTCTCAGAGCGGAGCGGAGCAGAGCGTCTCAGAGCAGAGCGGAGCGTCTCAGAGCGGAGCGGAGCAGAGCGTCTCAGAGCAAAGCGGAGCATCTCAGAGCGGAGCGGAGCAGAGCGTCTCAGAGCGGAGCGGAGCAGAGCGTCTCAGAGTGGAGCGGAGCAGAGCGTCTCAATTCAATTCAATTCAATTCAATTTTATTAAAGTGTCAAATCACAACAAGTTGTCTCAAGACACTTTACATGTAGAGAAGAGACCCAACATCCCACCCTGAGCAAGCAATTTTGCGACAGTGGCAACGAAAAACTCCCTCTTAATTCAACAGGAAGAAACGTCAGGCAGACCCTAGGCTCTAGGGCGGGGGCCTTCTGCCTCGACCGTGTTGGGGGAAAGAAGAGAGAGAGAAAGGGAGAGACAGAGGAGAGACAGAAAGAGATACAGTGCAAGCAGTAACAATAACAATAATAGCAAATATAATAGTGTAAGATACTAGCATATGATAGTATAATATAGTACAGCAATAGTGTGTATGCAGTATATAATGGAATAATATAAAAATGTTTAAGATAATATAATATGCGGTATAGTGTAGTGTAGTAGAAGTCCACGGTCGTGTCCAGGTCGTGCTCCATGGAGAGAGGCCCGGTCCGGTCCGCAGTCACAGTCTTGAGCCGCAGCTGGGGGTCCGTAGTAACAGTCCATAGACTCCATGGAGAGGCCCAGGCCCGGTCCGCAGTCACAGTCTTGAGCCGCAGCTGGGGGTCCATAGTAATAGTCCATGGACCTGCGACGTGGGTGGTAGAAGAAACTCCGGGGAACGAGTCCCCGGTTGTAGAATTAGTGGCAGGCCTTACTAGAGCGTGAATCCGTACAGGGTTAATTACGATTGTACCAATGGGACACAAACCCACACAACCAAAGGGAGGACGGGAAGAGAGAGGACGAGGGGAGAGAGGAGAAAGGGGAAGGTGGGGGAGAGAGGATGACTATAGGGGGACTGAGTCTATACACTTCGGCTATAGGCTTTATCATAGAGAAAGGTTTTTAGTCTAGTTTTAAATATACAGAGTGTGTCTGCTTTACGGACTGAGACTGGGAGAAGGTTCCACAGCTGAGGTGCTTGAAACTTAAATGCTCTACCTCCTGTTCTAGTTTTTTGGGGGTTTACTGGAACCGTAAGCATTTTTTCATACTGTGGACGCAGTGGTGTTCTGGCTGGTTTACGGGGCTCGATGAGTTCTTTGAGATATACTGGTGCCTGTCCATTGAGAGCCTTGTATGTGAGGAGGAGAACTTTAAACTCTATTCTGTATTTAACCGGGAGCCAGTGCAAAGAGGCCAATGAAGGAGTGATATGATCTCTTCTTCTGGTTCCTGTCAGTATGCGCGCAGCGGCATTCTGGACAAGCTGCAGGCTATTTAGGGACTTACTTGGGCAGCCTGATAGTAAGGCGTTGCAATAGTCCAGCCTAGAAGTAACAAATGCGTGGACAAGTTTTTCTGCATCATTTTGGGACAGAATGTGCCTAACTTTTGCAATATTACGCAGGTGAAAAAAGGCATTTCTTGAAATTTGTTTTATGTGGGACTGAAAGGACATGTCTTGGTCAAACGTGACTCCCAGATTCTTTACAGTGGCCCTGGAGGTCAAGGTAATACCATCTAGGGTAAAATTCTCATCGATTAATTTATCTCTGAGGTGCTTAGGGCCGAGTACAATAACTTCAGTTTTGTCCGAGTTGAGGAGTAGGTAATTACGGGTCATCCAACTCTTGATGTCTATAAGACATGCTTGAAGTTTAGCCAGTTGATCTGTTTCATCTGGCTTCATTGATAGATATAATTGTGTATCATCTGCATAGCAATGGAAATTTATAGAGTGTTTCCTAATTATCTCACCTAAGGGAAGCATATATAGAGTGAATAGTATTGGTCCAAGTACAGAGCCTTGTGGGACTCCGTATTTAACCTTTTCGCGTAGTGAAGGTGTATCGTTAACGTTTACAAATTGAAATCTGTCAGACAGATAGGACTCAAACCAGTTCAATGCAGCACCCTTAATGCCAACCAGATGCTCAAGTCTCTGCAACAAAATATGGTGATCAATAGTATCAAATGCAGCACTGAGGTCCAACAGAACCAGTACAGAGAGAAGGTTATTATCGGATGCAATCAGGAGGTCATTGTGACCTTCACCAATGCCGTCTCAGTGCTATGGTGTGCTCTGAATCCTGACTGAAAAGCTTCAAATAGCTTGTTGTTATGTAAAAAATCACATAACTGCTTGGCGACTGCTTTCTCAAGGATTTTAGAGAGAAATGGGAGGTTCGATATAGGTCTATAGTTAGCCAAAATGCCTGAGTCGAGAGTAGGCTTCTTGAGGAGGGGTTTGATGACAGCTACCTTAAAGGACTGTGGTACGTAGCCCGTCACCAGAGACATATTGATCATATCGAGTAGGGGTGCACCAACCGGGGTCAGGGCCTCTTTAAGCAATTTAGTTGGGACTGGATCCAAGAGACAGGTCGTTGGTTTGGAAGATGTGATCATTAAAGTGAATTCGGAGAGCTCGACCGGGGAGAAACTGTCCAAATATACACTGTGTCGTACAGTCACTTCTGAGGATATTACGTCGGAGGGCGGTCCGGTAGGGGCTGAGAGTAGTAGGTTATCAATACTATCTCTGATAGTATTGATTTTACCATTGAAAAAATTCATGAAATCATTGCTGTTAAGGGATATAGGAATACGCGGATCAGTAGAGTCATGACTTTTTGTCAATTTGGCTAGAGTGTCAAAAAGGAACCTATGGTTGTTTTTGTTTTCCTCTATTAGAGAGGAATAATAGGTGGCTCTGGCATTGCAGAGAGCCTTCCTATATATTTTAAGGCTGTTCTGCCAGGCTATACAGGATTCTTTCTGTTTGGTTGAACGCCATATCCTTTCAAGCTTACGTGACGTTCGCTTGAGATTTTTAGTTCCAGAGTTATACCATGGGGCTAGCCTCTGTTGCTTTATTACCCTCTTTCTTAAAGGAGCAACAGAGTCAAGCGTTGTCTGAAGGGAGCCTGTGACATTATCAACAAAGTGGTCGACCTGAGAGGGGCTATAGGTATAAAGATCTTCAATTGTATTGGAATATACTGAGTTGATGGCTGATGGTATTGCTTCCTTAAATTTGCCCACAGCACTATCAGATATATTTCTACCAAATACATTTTTGTCCAATGGTGAGTAATCAATTAATGTAAAATCAAAAGTTATTAAATAGTGGTCGGAGAGGTTCTCATTATATGGGAAGACTATGAGATGTTCAATTTCAATACCATAGACCAAAACAAGGTCGAGGGTATGGTTGAACTTGTGAGTAGGTTTATCTACACACTGAGAGAAACCAATTGACTCAATTAATGTAATAAACGCTTTACTGAGGCTATCGGTTGCAACATCCACGTGGATATTCATATCGGCAGCCAGAATGATTCTGTCAGAGTCTAGGACTAGGCGTGATAGAAACTCTGAGAATTCAGATAGAAATTCAGTGTAGGCCCCAGGAGGGCGGTACACTGTAACAAACAATAGAGGCTGTAATGATTTCCAGCTTGGGTGCGAAAGAGTGAGAACCAGACTTTCAAACGTTTTGTAAGTCAGCCTGGGTCTGGGGCTGATTATTAAGCTTGAGTTGAATATGGCTGCAACGCCACCTCCAATCTGGCCGGTGTCTCGGGGAATATGAGCATTTATGTGACTTGGTGGGGTGGCTGTATTTAGGGGGACGTATTCTTGCTCACCCAGCCATGTTTCAGTAAGACAAAGTAGATCAAGATGGTTGTCTGATACGATTTCATTTACCAATACACCTTTATAGCGTAGGGATCTAATGTTCAGGAGTCCACATTTAATTATTTTATTTTGTGGCACTACTGCATTAATTTTGATCTGTGCCAAGTTTTTATGCACAACTCCTCGAGCCCTTGGTTTCACATGCCTAGGGGGTCGAGTAGTTTCAATTGTTCTGATTTGTAGGGTAGGTGGCTGCTCTGGTGGAAGCACAGAGAAGCGTGTAAGACTGCAACTCTGCTTCCTGGTCCCAACTCTGGGTGGTCATAGTTTATTGTCGATAAACTTGTCTATATTTCTAGAGATGAGCGCTGCACCATCCCAGGTTGGATGTATGCAGTCTCTCCCCATCAGACCAGTTTTCCCCTCGAAAGTTTGCCAATGGTTTATAAAGCCCACGTTATTATCTGGACACCACCTTGATAACCAGCGGTTGAATGAAGACATACGGCTGTACATCTCATCGCCAATCATATTTGGCAGGGGACCAGAGAAAACTACGGAGTCCGACATTGTCTTTGCGTATGTGCACACAGACTCAATATTTATCTTTGTGATCTCTGATCTCTTAAGTCGTGTGTCATTGCCACCGCAGTGGATTACTATTGTATCATAACGTTTGTGTTTACTTGTAGCCAGCATTTTTAAATCTGATTCGATGTCGCCCGCTCTGGCCCCAGGGATGCATTTGACTATGGTCCCTGGTGTCACTAACTTCACGTTTCTCATTATAGAACTACCAATAACCAGAGTTGTTTTCTCAGTGACATATGGAGGGGGCGTGTCACCGAGTGGGGCTAACGTCTCACTGCTAAACTCAACGGGTGTAGCAGCGAGTGGGGAAAATCTGTTTGAAACGTGAAGTGGTTGGTGTCCCGTGTGCTTTTGTTTACTAGGCCTACTACGCCTACGACCAGGAGCAGTCACCCAGCCGTCTTGGGTCGTGGGGTGCGTGTGGGGACTATGATCAGTCACGATCGGTGACCGTGACTGGTAATGTCCCCCTGTTCCCTGTTGCACGGGAGCAGAGGCTAGGCTAATGTGAGCACCGCTAGCTATAGTTTCCTCTAGCCGCCAGAGCCTCCTCTCCAGCGCTGCAAGCACACAGCACTTGTTACATACATCCGCACATTCAATAAAGGCGTCGGAGCTGTAACTATGCATGTGACATTCAGCACAGGAGCGAGGATGAGAGCGAGAAGGGAACCGGGGGGAGGAGTGAGAAGCCATCGCCCAGCAGGCCAGGGTAGCCGCTAAGCTAAAGCTAGGCTAATTGTAAAGCCAACAACCAACGGCAAAGTTAGTCCCTTAGCTAGACAATCAGCCCAAGCAGCGATAAAGTCGCCACACAGTAGAGAGATAGGGTAGTAGTTAGCAGTGGCAGTGTGTGCTCAAATCACAACAATACAATAATATCAACGTTAACGTCTTGCGCAGCTAAACGATACACGTCTCGCTAGCTCAGACAATACAGGAAGTGACGCAATACGCTTACCGTCAGGGCTACGTCAGAGCGGAGCGTCTCAGAGCAGAGCGTCTCAGAGCAGAGCGTCTCAGAGCGGAGCGGAGCAGAGCGTCTCAGAGCGGAGCGGAGCAGAGCGGAGCGTCTCAGAGCAGAGCGTCTCAGAGCGGAGCGGAGCAGAGCGTCTCAGAGCAGAGCGTCTCAGAGCGGAGCATCTCAGAGCGGAGCGGAGGAGAGCGTCTCAGAGCGGAGCGGAGCAGAGCGTCTCAGAGCGGAGCGTCTCAGAGCGGAGCGTCTCAGAGCAGAGCGTCTCAGAGCGGAGCGTCTCAGAGCAGAGCGTCTCAGAGCGGAGCGGAGCAGAGCGTCTCAGAGCGGAGCGGAGCAGAGCGGAGCGGAGCAGAGCGTCTCAGAGCAGAGCGGAGCTTCTCAGAGCGGAGCGGAGCAGAGCGTCTCAGAGCAGAGCGGAGCGTCTCAGAGCAGAGCGTCTCAGAGCGGAGCGGAGCAGAGCGTCTCAGAGCGGAGCATCTCAGAGCGGAGCGGAGCAGAGCGTCTCAGAGCGGAGCGGAGCAGAGCGGAGCATCTCAGAGCGGAGCGGAGCAGAGCGTCTCAGAGCAGAGCGTCTCAGGGCGGAGCGTCTCAGAGCGGAGCGTCTCAGAGCGGAGCAGAGCGTCTCAGAGCGGAGCGGAGCAGAGCGTCTCAGAGCAGAGCGGAGCAAAGCGTCTCAGAGCAGAGCGGAGCATCTCAGAGCGGAGCGGAGCAGAGCGTCTCAGAGCAGAGCGGAGCAGAGCGTCTCAGAGCAGAGCGGAGCATCTCAGAGCGGAGCGGAGCAGAGCGTCTCAGAGCAGAGCGGAGCATCTCAGAGCGGAGCGGAGCAGAGCGTCTCAGAGCAGAGCGGAGCGTCTCAGAGCGGAGCGGAGCAGAGCGTCTCAAAGCGGAGCGGAGCAGAGCGTCTCAGAGCAGAGCGTCTCAGATCAGAGCGTCTCAGAGCGTCTCATCTCAGAGCGTCT
The DNA here is from genome assembly GCF_963454915.1 of Gymnoscopelus microlampas. Taxonomy (NCBI): domain Eukaryota; kingdom Metazoa; phylum Chordata; class Actinopteri; order Myctophiformes; family Myctophidae; genus Gymnoscopelus; species Gymnoscopelus microlampas. Next base: position 102,081 of record NW_028155835.1, on the reverse strand, counting down.
CAGATCAGAGCGTCTCAGAGCGGAGCGTCTCAGAGCAGAGCGGAGCATCTCAGAGCGGAGCGGAGCATCTCAGAGCGGAGCAGAGCATCTCAGAGCGGAGCGGAGCAGAGCGTCTCAGAGCAGAGCGTCTCAGAGCGGAGCGTCTCAGAGCGGAGCGTCTCAGAGCGGAGCGGAGCAGAGCGTCTCAGATCGGAGCGGAGCGGAGCATCTCAGAGCGGAGCGTCTCAGAGCGGAGCGTCTCAGAGAGGAGCAGAGCGGAGCGTCTCAGAGCGGAGCGTCTCAGAGCGGAGCGGAGCAGAGCGGAGCGGAGCAGAGCGTCTCAGAGCGGAGCGGAGCAGAGCGTCTCAGAGCGGAGCGTCTCAGAGCGGAGCGGAGCAGAGCGTCTCAGAGCGGAGCGGAGCAGAGCGTCTCAGAGCAGAGCGGAGCATCTCAGAGCGTCTCAGAGCAGAGCGTCTAGGAGCGGAGCGGAGCAGAGCGTCTCAGAGCAGAGCGGAGCATCTCAGAGCGGAGCATCTCAGAGCGGAGCAGAGCGGAGCATCTCAGAGCGGAGCGGAGCAGAGCGTCTCAGAGCAGAGCGGAGCATCTCAAAGCGGAGCGGAGCAGAGCGTCTCGGAGCAGAGCGGAGCATCTCAGAGCGGAGCGGAGCAGAGCGTCTCGGAGCAGAGCAGAGCAGAGCGTCTCAGAGCAGAGCGGAGCATCTCAGAGCGGAGCGGAGCAGAGCGTCTCAGAGCGGAGCGGAGCAGAGCGTCTCAGAGCGGAGCGGAGCGTCTCAGAGCGGAGCATCTCAGAGCGGAGCGGAGCATCTCAGAGCGGAGCGGAGCAGAGCGTCTCAGAGCAGAGCGGAGCGTCTCAGAGCGGAGCGGAGCAGAGCGTCTCAGAGCAGAGCGGAGCATCTCAGAGCGGAGCGGAGCAGAGCGTCTCAGAGCAGAGCGGAGCGTCTCAGAGCGGAGCGGAGCAGAGCGTCTCAGAGCAGAGCGGAGCGTCTCAGAGCAGAGCGTCTCAGAGCGGAGCGGAGCAGAGCGTCTCAGAGCGGAGCATCTCAGAGCGGAGCGGAGCAGAGCGTCTCAGAGCGGAGCGGAGCAGAGCGGAGCATCTCAGAGCGGAGCGGAGCAGAGCGTCTCAGAGCAGAGCGTCTCAGGGCGGAGCGTCTCAGAGCGGAGCGTCTCAGAGCGGAGCAGAGCGTCTCAGAGCGGAGCGGAGCAGAGCGTCTCAGAGCAGAGCGGAGCAAAGCGTCTCAGAGCAGAGCGGAGCATCTCAGAGCGGAGCGGAGCAGAGCGTCTCAGAGCAGAGCGGAGCAGAGCGTCTCAGAGCAGAGCGGAGCATCTCAGAGCGGAGCGGAGCAGAGCGTCTCAGAGCAGAGCGGAGCATCTCAGAGCGGAGCGGAGCAGAGCGTCTCAGAGCAGAGCGGAGCGTCTCAGAGCGGAGCGGAGCAGAGCGTCTCAGAGCGGAGCGTATCAGAGAGGAGCATCTCAGAGCGGAGCGGAGCAGAGCGTCTCAGAGCGGAGCGGAGCGTCTCAGAGCGGAGCGGAGCAGAGCGGAGCGGAGCAGAGCGTCTCAGAGCGGAGCGGAGCAGAGCGTCTCAGAGCAGAGCGGAGCGGAGCAGAGCGTCTCAGAGCGGAGCGGAGCAGAGCGGAGCGGAGCAGAGCGTCTCAGAGCAGAGCGGAGCGTCTCAGAGCGGAGCGGAGCAGAGCGTCTCAGAGCAAAGCGGAGCATCTCAGAGCAGAGCGTCTCAGAGCGGAGCGGAGCAGAGCGTCTCAGAGCGGAGCGTCTCAGAGCGGAGCATCTCAGAGCGTCTCAGAGCGGAGCGTCTCAGAGCGGAGCGGAGCAGAGCGTCTCAAAGCGGAACGTCTCAGAGCGGAGCATCTCAGAGCGGAGCGGAGCAGAGCGTCTCAGAGCGGAGCGGAGCAGAGCGTCTCAGAGCGGAGCGTCTCAGAGCGGAGCATCTCAGAGCGGAGCGGAGCAGAGCGTCTCAGAGCAGAGCGGAGCGGAGCGTCTCAGAGCGGAGCGTCTCAGAGCGGAGCGGAGCAGAGCGTCTCAGAGCGGAGCGGAGCAGAGCGTCTCAGAGCGGAGCGGAGCAGAGCGTCTCAGAGCAGAGCGTCTCAGAGCGGAGCGGAGCAGAGCGTCTCAGAGCGGAGCGGAGCAGAGCGGAGCGGAGCAGAGCGTCTCAGAGCAGAGCGGAGCTTCTCAGAGCGGAGCGGAGCAGAGCGTCTCAGAGCAGAGCGGAGCGTCTCAGAGCGGAGCGGAGCAGAGCGTCTCAGAGCAAAGCGGAGCATCTAAGAGCGGAGCGGAGCAGAGCGTCTCAGAGCGGAGCGGAGCAGAGCGTCTCAGAGCAGAGCGGAGCAGAGCGTCTCAGAGCAGAGCGGAGCATCTCAGAGCGGAGCGGAGCAGAGCGTCTCAGAGCAGAGCGGAGCATCTCAGAGCGGAGCGGAGCAGAGCGTCTCAGAGCAGAGCGGAGCGTCTCAGAGCGGAGCGGAGCAGAGCGTCTCAGAGCGGAGCGTATCAGAGAGGAGCATCTCAGAGCGGAGCGGAGCAGAGCGTCTCAGAGCGGAGCGGAGCGTCTCAGAGCGGAGCGGAGCAGAGCGGAGCGGAGCAGAGCGTCTCAGAGCGGAGCGGAGCAGAGCGTCTCAGAGCAGAGCGTCTCAGAGCGGAGCGGAGCAGAGCGTCTCAGAGCGGAGCGGAGCAGAGCGGAGCGGAGCAGAGCGTCTCAGAGCAGAGCGGAGCGTCTCAGAGCGGAGCGGAGCAGAGCGTCTCAGAGCAAAGCGGAGCATCTCAGAGCAGAGCGTCTCAGAGCGGAGCGGAGCAGAGCGTCTCAGAGCGGAGCGTCTCAGAGCGGAGCATCTCAGCGCGTCTCAGAGCGGAGCGTCTCAGAGCGGAGCGGAGCAGAGCGTCTCAAAGCGGAACGTCTCAGAGCGGAGCATCTCAGAGCGGAGCGGAGCAGAGCGTCTCAGAGCGGAGCGGAGCAGAGCGTCTCAGAGCGGAGCGTCTCAGAGCGGAGCATCTCAGAGCGGAGCGGAGCAGAGCGTCTCAGAGCAGAGCGGAGCGGAGCGTCTCAGAGCGGAGCGTTTCAGAGCGGAGCGGAGCAGAGCGTCTCAGAGCGGAGCGGAGCAGAGCGTCTCAGAGCAGAGCGTCTCAGAGCGGAGCGGAGCAGAGCGTCTCAGAGCGGAGCGGAGCAGAGCGTCTCAGAGCAGAGCGTCTCAGAGCGGAGCGGAGCAGAGCGTCTCAGAGCGGAGCGGAGCAGAGCGGAGCGGAGCAGAGCGTCTCAGAGCAGAGCGGAGCGTCTCAGAGCGGAGCGGAGCAGAGCGTCTCAGAGCAAAGCGGAGCATCTCAGAGCAGAGCGTCTCAGAGCGGAGCGGAGCAGAGCGTCTCAGAGCGGAGCGTCTCAGAGCGGAGCATCTCAGCGCGTCTCAGAGCGGAGCGTCTCAGAGCGGAGCGGAGCAGAGCGTCTCAAAGCGGAACGTCTCAGAGCGGAGCATCTCAGAGCGGAGCGGAGCAGAGCGTCTCAGAGCGGAGCGGAGCAGAGCGTCTCAGAGCGGAGCGTCTCAGAGCGGAGCATCTCAGAGCGGAGCGGAGCAGAGCGTCTCAGAGCAGAGCGGAGCGGAGCGTCTCAGAGCGGAGCGTTTCAGAGCGGAGCGGAGCAGAGCGTCTCAGAGCGGAGCGGAGCAGAGCGTCTCAGAGCAGAGCGTCTCAGAGCGGAGCGGAGCAGAGCGTCTCAGAGCGGAGCGGAGCAGAGCGGAGCGGAGCAGAGCGTCTCAGAGCAGAGCGGAGCTTCTCAGAGCGGAGCGGAGCAGAGCGTCTCAGAGCAGAGCGGAGCGTCTCAGAGCGGAGCGGAGCAGAGCGTCTCAGAGCAAAGCGGAGCATCTCAGAGCGGAGCGGAGCAGAGCGTCTCAGAGCGGAGCGGAGCAGAGCGTCTCAGAGTGGAGCGGAGCAGAGCGTCTCAATTCAATTCAATTCAATTCAATTTTATTAAAGTGTCAAATCACAACAAGTTGTCTCAAGACACTTTACATGTAGAGAAGAGACCCAACATCCCACCCTGAGCAAGCAATTTTGCGACAGTGGCAACGAAAAACTCCCTCTTAATTCAACAGGAAGAAACGTCAGGCAGACCCTAGGCTCTAGGGCGGGGGCCTTCTGCCTCGACCGTGTTGGGGGAAAGAAGAGAGAGAGAAAGGGAGAGACAGAGGAGAGACAGAAAGAGATACAGTGCAAGCAGTAACAATAACAATAATAGCAAATATAATAGTGTAAGATACTAGCATATGATAGTATAATATAGTACAGCAATAGTGTGTATGCAGTATATAATGGAATAATATAAAAATGTTTAAGATAATATAATATGCGGTATAGTGTAGTGTAGTAGAAGTCCACGGTCGTGTCCAGGTCGTGCTCCATGGAGAGAGGCCCGGTCCGGTCCGCAGTCACAGTCTTGAGCCGCAGCTGGGGGTCCGTAGTAACAGTCCATAGACTCCATGGAGAGGCCCAGGCCCGGTCCGCAGTCACAGTCTTGAGCCGCAGCTGGGGGTCCATAGTAATAGTCCATGGACCTGCGACGTGGGTGGTAGAAGAAACTCCGGGGAACGAGTCCCCGGTTGTAGAATTAGTGGCAGGCCTTACTAGAGCGTGAATCCGTACAGGGTTAATTACGATTGTACCAATGGGACACAAACCCACACAACCAAAGGGAGGACGGGAAGAGAGAGGACGAGGGGAGAGAGGAGAAAGGGGAAGGTGGGGGAGAGAGGATGACTATAGGGGGACTGAGTCTATACACTTCGGCTATAGGCTTTATCATAGAGAAAGGTTTTTAGTCTAGTTTTAAATATACAGAGTGTGTCTGCTTTACGGACTGAGACTGGGAGAAGGTTCCACAGCTGAGGTGCTTGAAACTTAAATGCTCTACCTCCTGTTCTAGTTTTTTGGGGGTTTACTGGAACCGTAAGCATTTTTTCATACTGTGGACGCAGTGGTGTTCTGGCTGGTTTACGGGGCTCGATGAGTTCTTTGAGATATACTGGTGCCTGTCCATTGAGAGCCTTGTATGTGAGGAGGAGAACTTTAAACTCTATTCTGTATTTAACCGGGAGCCAGTGCAAAGAGGCCAATGAAGGAGTGATATGATCTCTTCTTCTGGTTCCTGTCAGTATGCGCGCAGCGGCATTCTGGACAAGCTGCAGGCTATTTAGGGACTTACTTGGGCAGCCTGATAGTAAGGCGTTGCAATAGTCCAGCCTAGAAGTAACAAATGCGTGGACAAGTTTTTCTGCATCATTTTGGGACAGAATGTGCCTAACTTTTGCAATATTACGCAGGTGAAAAAAGGCATTTCTTGAAATTTGTTTTATGTGGGACTGAAAGGACATGTCTTGGTCAAACGTGACTCCCAGATTCTTTACAGTGGCCCTGGAGGTCAAGGTAATACCATCTAGGGTAAAATTCTCATCGATTAATTTATCTCTGAGGTGCTTAGGGCCGAGTACAATAACTTCAGTTTTGTCCGAGTTGAGGAGTAGGTAATTACGGGTCATCCAACTCTTGATGTCTATAAGACATGCTTGAAGTTTAGCCAGTTGATCTGTTTCATCTGGCTTCATTGATAGATATAATTGTGTATCATCTGCATAGCAATGGAAATTTATAGAGTGTTTCCTAATTATCTCACCTAAGGGAAGCATATATAGAGTGAATAGTATTGGTCCAAGTACAGAGCCTTGTGGGACTCCGTATTTAACCTTTTCGCGTAGTGAAGGTGTATCGTTAACGTTTACAAATTGAAATCTGTCAGACAGATAGGACTCAAACCAGTTCAATGCAGCACCCTTAATGCCAACCAGATGCTCAAGTCTCTGCAACAAAATATGGTGATCAATAGTATCAAATGCAGCACTGAGGTCCAACAGAACCAGTACAGAGAGAAGGTTATTATCGGATGCAATCAGGAGGTCATTGTGACCTTCACCAATGCCGTCTCAGTGCTATGGTGTGCTCTGAATCCTGACTGAAAAGCTTCAAATAGCTTGTTGTTATGTAAAAAATCACATAACTGCTTGGCGACTGCTTTCTCAAGGATTTTAGAGAGAAATGGGAGGTTCGATATAGGTCTATAGTTAGCCAAAATGCCTGAGTCGAGAGTAGGCTTCTTGAGGAGGGGTTTGATGACAGCTACCTTAAAGGACTGTGGTACGTAGCCCGTCACCAGAGACATATTGATCATATCGAGTAGGGGTGCACCAACCGGGGTCAGGGCCTCTTTAAGCAATTTAGTTGGGACTGGATCCAAGAGACAGGTCGTTGGTTTGGAAGATGTGATCATTAAAGTGAATTCGGAGAGCTCGACCGGGGAGAAACTGTCCAAATATACACTGTGTCGTACAGTCACTTCTGAGGATATTACGTCGGAGGGCGGTCCGGTAGGGGCTGAGAGTAGTAGGTTATCAATACTATCTCTGATAGTATTGATTTTACCATTGAAAAAATTCATGAAATCATTGCTGTTAAGGGATATAGGAATACGCGGATCAGTAGAGTCATGACTTTTTGTCAATTTGGCTAGAGTGTCAAAAAGGAACCTATGGTTGTTTTTGTTTTCCTCTATTAGAGAGGAATAATAGGTGGCTCTGGCATTGCAGAGAGCCTTCCTATATATTTTAAGGCTGTTCTGCCAGGCTATACAGGATTCTTTCTGTTTGGTTGAACGCCATATCCTTTCAAGCTTACGTGACGTTCGCTTGAGATTTTTAGTTCCAGAGTTATACCATGGGGCTAGCCTCTGTTGCTTTATTACCCTCTTTCTTAAAGGAGCAACAGAGTCAAGCGTTGTCTGAAGGGAGCCTGTGACATTATCAACAAAGTGGTCGACCTGAGAGGGGCTATAGGTATAAAGATCTTCAATTGTATTGGAATATACTGAGTTGATGGCTGATGGTATTGCTTCCTTAAATTTGCCCACAGCACTATCAGATATATTTCTACCAAATACATTTTTGTCCAATGGTGAGTAATCAATTAATGTAAAATCAAAAGTTATTAAATAGTGGTCGGAGAGGTTCTCATTATATGGGAAGACTATGAGATGTTCAATTTCAATACCATAGACCAAAACAAGGTCGAGGGTATGGTTGAACTTGTGAGTAGGTTTATCTACACACTGAGAGAAACCAATTGACTCAATTAATGTAATAAACGCTTTACTGAGGCTATCGGTTGCAACATCCACGTGGATATTCATATCGGCAGCCAGAATGATTCTGTCAGAGTCTAGGACTAGGCGTGATAGAAACTCTGAGAATTCAGATAGAAATTCAGTGTAGGCCCCAGGAGGGCGGTACACTGTAACAAACAATAGAGGCTGTAATGATTTCCAGCTTGGGTGCGAAAGAGTGAGAACCAGACTTTCAAACGTTTTGTAAGTCAGCCTGGGTCTGGGGCTGATTATTAAGCTTGAGTTGAATATGGCTGCAACGCCACCTCCAATCTGGCCGGTGTCTCGGGGAATATGAGCATTTATGTGACTTGGTGGGGTGGCTGTATTTAGGGGGACGTATTCTTGCTCACCCAGCCATGTTTCAGTAAGACAAAGTAGATCAAGATGGTTGTCTGATACGATTTCATTTACCAATACACCTTTATAGCGTAGGGATCTAATGTTCAGGAGTCCACATTTAATTATTTTATTTTGTGGCACTACTGCATTAATTTTGATCTGTGCCAAGTTTTTATGCACAACTCCTCGAGCCCTTGGTTTCACATGCCTAGGGGGTCGAGTAGTTTCAATTGTTCTGATTTGTAGGGTAGGTGGCTGCTCTGGTGGAAGCACAGAGAAGCGTGTAAGACTGCAACTCTGCTTCCTGGTCCCAACTCTGGGTGGTCATAGTTTATTGTCGATAAACTTGTCTATATTTCTAGAGATGAGCGCTGCACCATCCCAGGTTGGATGTATGCAGTCTCTCCCCATCAGACCAGTTTTCCCCTCGAAAGTTTGCCAATGGTTTATAAAGCCCACGTTATTATCTGGACACCACCTTGATAACCAGCGGTTGAATGAAGACATACGGCTGTACATCTCATCGCCAATCATATTTGGCAGGGGACCAGAGAAAACTACGGAGTCCGACATTGTCTTTGCGTATGTGCACACAGACTCAATATTTATCTTTGTGATCTCTGATCTCTTAAGTCGTGTGTCATTGCCACCGCAGTGGATTACTATTGTATCATAACGTTTGTGTTTACTTGTAGCCAGCATTTTTAAATCTGATTCGATGTCGCCCGCTCTGGCCCCAGGGATGCATTTGACTATGGTCCCTGGTGTCACTAACTTCACGTTTCTCATTATAGAACTACCAATAACCAGAGTTGTTTTCTCAGTGACATATGGAGGGGGCGTGTCACCGAGTGGGGCTAACGTCTCACTGCTAAACTCAACGGGTGTAGCAGCGAGTGGGGAAAATCTGTTTGAAACGTGAAGTGGTTGGTGTCCCGTGTGCTTTTGTTTACTAGGCCTACTACGCCTACGACCAGGAGCAGTCACCCAGCCGTCTTGGGTCGTGGGGTGCGTGTGGGGACTATGATCAGTCACGATCGGTGACCGTGACTGGTAATGTCCCCCTGTTCCCTGTTGCACGGGAGCAGAGGCTAGGCTAATGTGAGCACCGCTAGCTATAGTTTCCTCTAGCCGCCAGAGCCTCCTCTCCAGCGCTGCAAGCACACAGCACTTGTTACATACATCCGCACATTCAATAAAGGCGTCGGAGCTGTAACTATGCATGTGACATTCAGCACAGGAGCGAGGATGAGAGCGAGAAGGGAACCGGGGGGAGGAGTGAGAAGCCATCGCCCAGCAGGCCAGGGTAGCCGCTAAGCTAAAGCTAGGCTAATTGTAAAGCCAACAACCAACGGCAAAGTTAGTCCCTTAGCTAGACAATCAGCCCAAGCAGCGATAAAGTCGCCACACAGTAGAGAGATAGGGTAGTAGTTAGCAGTGGCAGTGTGTGCTCAAATCACAACAATACAATAATATCAACGTTAACGTCTTGCGCAGCTAAACGATACACGTCTCGCTAGCTCAGACAATACAGGAAGTGACGCAATACGCTTACCGTCAGGGCTACGTCAGAGCGGAGCGTCTCAGAGCAGAGCGTCTCAGAGCAGAGCGTCTCAGAGCGGAGCGGAGCAGAGCGTCTCAGAGCGGAGCGGAGCAGAGCGGAGCGTCTCAGAGCAGAGCGTCTCAGAGCGGAGCGGAGCAGAGCGTCTCAGAGCAGAGCGTCTCAGAGCGGAGCATCTCAGAGCGGAGCGGAGGAGAGCGTCTCAGAGCGGAGCGGAGCAGAGCGTCTCAGAGCGGAGCGTCTCAGAGCGGAGCGTCTCAGAGCAGAGCGTCTCAGAGCGGAGCGTCTCAGAGCAGAGCGTCTCAGAGCGGAGCGGAGCAGAGCGTCTCAGAGCGGAGCGGAGCAGAGCGGAGCGGAGCAGAGCGTCTCAGAGCAGAGCGGAGCTTCTCAGAGCGGAGCGGAGCAGAGCGTCTCAGAGCAGAGCGGAGCGTCTCAGAGCGGAGCGGAGCAGAGCGTCTCAGAGCAAAGCGGAGCATCTCAGAGCGGAGCGTCTCAGAGCGGAGCGGAGCAGAGCGTCTCAGAGCGGAGCGTCTCAGAGCGGAGCGTCTCAGAGCGGAGCGGAGCAGAGCGTCTCAGAGCGGAGCGGAGCAGAGCGTCTCAGAGCAGAGCGGAGCATCTCAGAGCGTCTCAGAGCAGAGCGTCTAGGAGCGGAGCGGAGCAGAGCGTCTCAGAGCAGAGCGGAGCATCTCAGAGCGGAGCGGAGCATCTCAGAGCGGAGCAGAGCGGAGCATCTCAGAGCGGAGCGGAGCAGAGCGTCTCAGAGCAGAGCGGAGCATCTCAGAGCGGAGCGGAGCATCTCAGAGCGGAGCGGAGCAGAGCGTCTCGGAGCAGAGCGGAGCGTCTCAGAGCGGAGCGGAGCAGAGCGTCTCAGAGCGGAGCGGAGCAGAGCGTCTCAGAGCGGAGCGGAGCGTCTCAGAGCGGAGCGTCTCAGAGCGGAGCGGAGCAGAGCGTCTCAGAGCGGAGCGGAGCAGAGCGTCTCAGAGCAGAGCGGAGCAGGGCGTCTCAGAGCAGAGCGGAGCATCTCAGAGCGGAGCGGAGCATCTCAGAGCGGAGCAGAGCGGAGCATCTCAGAGCGGAGCGGAGCATCTCAGAGCAGAGCGGAGCGTCTCAGAGCGGAGCGGAGCAGAGCGTCTCAGAGCAGAGCGGAGCGTCTCAGAGCGGAGCGGAGCAGAGCGTCTCAGAGCAGAGCGGAGCATCTCAGAGCAGAGCGGAGCATCTCAGAGCAGAGCGGAGCATCTCAGAGCGGAGCAGAGCGTCTCAGAGCAGAGCGGAGCATCTCAGAGCGGAGCGGAGCAGAGCGTCTCAGAGCAGAGCGGAGCGTCTCAGAGCGGAGCGGAGCAGAGCGTCTCAGAGCAGAGCGGAGCATCTCAGAGCGGAGCGGAGCAGAGCGTCTCAGAGCGGAGCGTCTCAGAGCAGAGCGTCTCAGAGCGGAGCGGAGCAGAGCGTCTCAGAGCGGAGCGTCTCAGAGCAGAGCGGAGCATCTCAGAGCGGAGCGGAGCAGAGCGTCTCAGAGCAGAGCGTCTCAGAGCGGAGCGTCTCAGAGCGGAGCGTCTCAGAGCGGAGCAGAGCGTCTCAGAGCAGAGCGGAGCATCTCAGAGCGGAGCGGAGCAGAGCGTCTCAGAGCGGAGCGGAGCAGAGCGTCTCAGAGCGGAGCGGAGCGTCTCAGAGCGGAGCGTCTCAGAGCGGAGTGGAGCAGAGCGTCTCAAAGCGGAGCGGAGCAGAGCGTCTCAGAGCAGAGCGGAGCATCTCAGAGCGTCTCAGATCAGAGCGTCTCAGAGCGGAGCGGAGCGTCTCAGAGCGGAGCGTCTCAGAGCGGAGCGGAGCAGAGCGTCTCAAAGCGGAGCGGAGCAGAGCGTCTCAGAGCAGAGCGGAGCATCTCAGAGCGTCTCAGATCAGAGCGTCTCAGAGCGGAGCGGAGCAGGGCGTCTCAGAGCAGAGCGGAGCATATCAGAGCGGAGCGGAGCATCTCAGAGCGGAGCAGAGCGTCTCAGAGCAGAGCGGAGCATCTCAGAGCGGAGCGGAGCAGAGCGTCTCAGAGCAGAGCGGAGCGTCTCAGAGCGGAGCGGAGCAGAGCGTCTCAGAGCAGAGCGGAGCATCTCAGAGCGGAGCGGAGCAGAGCGTCTCAGAGCGGAGCGTCTCAGAGCAGAGCGTCTCAGAGCGGAGCGGAGCAGAGCGTCTCAGAGCGGAGCATCTCAGAGCGGAGCGGAGCAGAGCGTCTCAGAGCGGAGCGGAGCATCTCACAGCGGAGCGGAGCAGAGCGTCTCAGAGCAGAGCGTCTCAGAGTGGAGCGTCTCAGATCAGAGCGTCTCAGAGCAGAGCGGAGCATCTCAGAGCGGAGCGGAGCAGAGCGTCTCAGAGCGGAGCGTCTCAGAGCAGAGCGTCTCAGAGCGGAGCGGAGCAGAGCGTCTCAGAGCGGAGCATCTCAGAGCGGAGCGGAGCAGAGCGGAGCGGAGCAGAGCGTCTCAGAGCGGAGCGGAGCAGAGCGGAGCATCTCAGAGCGGAGCGGAGCAGAGCGTCTCAGAGCAGAGCGTCTCAGAGCGGAGCGGAGCAGAGCGTCTCAGAGCAGAGCGGAGCATCTCAGAGCGTTTCAGATCAGAGCATCTCAGAGCGGAGCGGAGCAGAGCGTCTCAGAGCAGAGCGGAGCATCTCAGAGCGGAGCGGAGCAGAGCGTCTCAGAGCAGAGCGGAGCGTCTCAGAGCGGAGCGGAGCAGAGCGTCTCAGAGCAGAGCGGAGCATCTCAGAGCGGAGCGGAGCAGAGCGTCTCAGAGCAGAGCGGAGCGTCTCAGAGCGGAGCGGAGCAGAGCGTCTCAGAGCAGAGCGGAGCGTCTCAGAGCAGAGCGTCTCAGAGCGGAGCGGAGCAGAGCGTCTCAGATCAGAGCGTCTCAGAGCGGAGCGGAGCAGGGCGTCTCAGAGCAGAGCGGAGCATCTCAGAGCGGAGCGGAGCATCTCAGAGCGGAGCAGAGCGTCTCAGAGCAGAGCGGAGCATCTCAGAGCGGAGCGGAGCGTCTCAGAGCGGAGCGGAGCAGAGCGTCTCAGAGCAGAGCGGAGCATCTCAGAGCGGAGCGGAGCAGAGCGTCTCAGAGCGGAGCGTCTCAGAGCAGAGCGTCTCAGAGCGGAGCGGAGCAGAGCGTCTCAGAGCGGAGCATCTCAGAGCGGAGCGGAGCAGAGCGTCTCAGAGCGGAGCGGAGCATCTCAGAGCGGAGCGGAGCATCTCAGAGCGGAACGGAGCAGAGCGTCTCAGATCGGAGCGGAGCGGAGCTTCTCAGAGCGGAGCGTCTCAGAGCGGAGCGTCTCAGAGAGGAGCAGAGCGGAGCGTCTCAGAGCGGAGCGGAGCAGAGCGTCTCAGAGAGGAGCGGAGCAGAGCGTCTCAGAGCGGAGCGGAGCAGAGCGTCTCAGAGCGGAGCGTCTCAGAGCGGAGCGGAGCAGAGCGTCTCAGAGCGGAGCGGAGCAGAGCGTCTCAGAGCGGAGCGGAGCAGAGCGTCTCAGAGCAGAGCGTCTAGGAGCGGAGCGGAGCAGAGCGTCTCAGAGCAGAGCGGAGCATCTCAGAGCGGAGCATCTCAGAGCGGAGCATCTCAGAGCGGAGCGTCTCAGAGCGGAGCGGAGCAGAGCGTCTCAGAGCAGAGCGGAGCGGAGCGTCTCAGAGCGGAGCGGAGCAGAGCGGAGCATCTCAGAGCGTCTCAGAGCAGAGCGTCTAGGAGCGGAGCGGAGCAGAGCGTCTCAGAGCAGAGCGGAGCATCTCAGAGCGGAGCGGAGCATCTCAGAGCGGAGCAGAGCGGAGCAGAGCGTCTCAGAGCAGAGCGGAGCGTCTCAGAGCGGAGCGGAGCAGAGCGTCTCAGAGCAGAGCGGAGCATCTCAGAGCGGAGCGGAGCAGAGCGTCTCAGAGCAGAGCGGAGCGTCTCAGAGCGGAGCGGAGCAGAGCGTCTCAAAGCAGAGCGGAGCGTCTCAGAGCAGAGCGTCTCAGAGCGGAGCGGAGCAGAGCGTCTCAGATCAGAGCGTCTCAGAGCGGAGCGGAGCAGGGCGTCTCAGAGCAGAGCGGAGCATCTCAGAGCGGAGCGGAGCATCTCAGAGCGGAGCAGAGTGTCTCAGAGCAGAGCGGAGCATCTCAGAGCGGAGCGGAGCGTCTCAGAGCGGAGCGGAGCAGAGCGTCTCAGAGCAGAGCGGAGCATCTCAGAGCGGAGCGGAGCAGAGCGTCTCAGAGCGGAGCGTCTCAGAGCAGAGCGTCTCAGAGCGGAGCGGAGCAGAGCGTCTCAGAGCGGAGCATCTCAGAGCGGAGCGTCTCAGAGCGGAGCGGAGCATCTCAGAGCGGAACGGAGCAGAGCGTCTCAGATCGGAGCGGAGCTTCTCAGAGCGGAGCGTCTCAGAGCGGAGCGTCTCAGAGAGGAGCGTCTCAGAGAGGAGCGGAGCAGAGCGTCTCAGAGCGGAGCGGAGCAGAGCGTCTCAGAGCGGAGCGTCTCAGAGCGGAGCGGAGCAGAGCGGAGCAGAGCGTCTCAGAGCGGAGCGGAGCAGAGCGTCTCAGAGCAGAGCGGAGCATCTCAGAGCGTCTCAGAGCAGAGCGTCTAGGAGCGGAGCGGAGCAGAGCGTCTCAGAGCAGAGCGGAGCATCTCAGAGCGGAGCATCTCAGAGCGGAGCGGAGCAGAGCGTCTCAGAGCAGAGCGGAGCATCTCAGAGCGGAGCGGAGCAGAGCGTCTCAGAGCGGAGCGTCTCAGAGCGGAGCGGAGCAGAGCGTCTCAGAGCGGAGCGGAGCAGAGCGTCTCAGAGCAGAGCTTCTCAGAGCGGAGCGGAGCAGAGCGTCTCAGAGCGGAGCGGAGCAGAGCGTCTCAGAGCAGAGCGTCTCAGAGCGGAGCGGAGCAGAGCGGAGCGGAGCAGAGCGTCTCAGAGCAGAGCGGAGCGTCTCAGAGCGGAGCGGAGCAGAGCGTCTCAGAGCAAAGCGGAGCATCTCAGAGCGGAGCGGAGCAGAGCGTCTCAGAGCGGAGCGGAGCAGAGCGTCTCAGAGCGGAGCGGAGCAGAGCGTCTCATAGCGGAGCGTCTCAGAGCAGAGCGTCTCAGAGCGGAGCAGAGCGTCTCAGAGCGGAGCGGAGCAGAGCGGAGCGTCTCAGAGCAGAGCGTCTCAGAGCAGAGCGTCTCAGAGCGTCTCAGAGCGGAGCATCTCAGAGCGTCTCAGAGCAGAGCGGAGCATCTCAGAGCGGAGCGGAGCAGAGCGTCTCAGAGCGGAGCGGAGCAGAGCGTCTCAGAGCAGAGCGGAGCATCTCAGAGCGTCTCAGATCAGAGCGTCTCAGAGCGGAGCGGAGCAGGGCGTCTCAGAGCAGAGCGGAGCGTCTCAGAGCGGAGCGGAGCAGAGCGTCTCAGAGCAAAGCGGAGCATCTCAGAGCGGAGCGGAGCAGAGCGTCTCAGAGCAGAGCTTCTCAGAGCGGAGCGGAGCAGAGCGTCTCAGATTAGAGCGGAGCATCTCAGAGCGGAGCGGAGCAGAGCGGAGCGTCTCAGAGCGGAGCGGAGCAGAGCGTCTCAGAGCAGAGCGGAGCATCTCAGAGCGGAGCGGAGCAGAGCGTCTCAGAGCGGAGCGGAGCAGAGCGTCTCAGAGCGGAGCATCTCAGAGCAGAGCGGAGCATCTCAGAGCGGAGCGGAGCGTCTCAGAGCGGAGCGGAGCAGGGCGTCTCAGAGCGGAGCGTCTCAGAGCAGAGCGTCTCAGACCGGAGCATCTCAGAGCGGAGCGGAGCAGAGCGTCTCAGAGCGGAGCGGAGCAGAGCGGAGCATCTCAGAGCGGAGCGGAGCGGAGCGTCTCAGAGCGGAGCGTCTCAGAGCGGAGCGTCTCAGAGCGGAGCGGAGCAGAGCGTCTCAGAGCAGAGCGGAGCGGAGCGTCTCAGAGCGGAGCGGAGCAGAGCGGAGCATCTCAGAGCGTCTCAGAGCAGAGCGTCTAGGAGCGGAGCGGAGCAGAGCGTCTCAGAGCAGAGCGGAGCATCTCAGAGCGGAGCGGAGCATCTCAGAGCGGAGCAGAGCGGAGCATCTCAGAGCGTCTCAGATCAGAGCATCTCAGAGCGGAGCGGAGCAGAGCGTCTCAGAGCAGAGCGGAGCATCTCAGAGCGGAGCGGAGCAGAGCGTCTCAGAGCAGAGCGGAGCGTCTCAGAGCGGAGCGGAGCAGAGCGTTTCAGAGCAGAGCGGAGCATCTCAGAGCGGAGCGGAGCAGAGCGTCTCAGAGCAGAGCAGAGCGTCTCAGAGCGGAGCAGAGCGTCTCAGAGCAGAGCGGAGCGTCTCAGAGCAGAGCGTCTCAGAGCGGAGCGGAGCAGAGCGTCTCAGATCAGAGCGTCTCAGAGCGGAGCGGAGCAGGGCGTCTCAGAGCAGAGCGGACCATCTCAGAGCGGAGCGGACCATCTCAGAGCGGAGCAGAGCGTCTCAGAGCAGAGCGGAGCATCTCAGAGCGGAGCAGAGCAGAGTGTCTCAGAGCAGAGCGGAGCGTCTCAGAGCGGAGCGGAGCAGAGCGTCTCAGAGCGGAGCGTCTCAGAGCAGAGCGTCTCAGAGCGGAGCGGAGCAGAGCGGAGCAGAGCGTCTCAGAGCGGAGCATCTCAGAGCGGAGCGGAGCAGAGCGTCTCAGAGCGGAGCATCTCAGAGCGGAGCGGAGCAGAGCGTCTCAGAGCGGAGCGGAGCATCTCAGAGCGGAGCGGAGCAGAGCGTCTCAGATCGGAGCGGAGCGGAGCATCTCAGAGCGGAGCGTCTCAGAGCGGAGCGTCTCAGAGAGGAGCAGAGCGGAGCGTCTCAGAGCGGAGCGTCTCAGAGAGGAGCGGAGCAGAGCGTCTCAGAGCGGAGCGGAGCAGAGCGTCTCAGAGCGGAGCGTCTCAGAGCGGAGCGTCTCAGAGCGGAGCGGAGCAGAGCGTCTCAGAGCGGAGCGGAGCAGAGCGTCTCAGAGCGGAGCGGAGCAGAGCGTCTCAGAGCAGAGCGGAGCATCTCAGAGCGTCTCAGAGCAGAGCGTCTAGGAGCGGAGCGGAGCAGAGCGTCTCAGAGCAGAGCGGAGCATCTCAGAGCGGAGCAGACGCTCAGAGCGTCTCAGAGCAGGAGCGTCTCAGAGCAGAGCGTCTCAGAGCAGAGCGTCTCAGAGCGGAGCGGAGCAGAGCGTCTCAGAGCGGAGCGGAGCAGAGCGGAGCGTCTCAGAGCAGAGCGTCTCAGAGCGGAGCGGAGCAGAGCGTCTCAGAGCGGAGCATCTCAGAGCGTCTCAGAGCAGAGCGGAGCATCTCAGAGCGGAGCGGAGCAGAGCGTCTCAGAGCGGAGCGGACTAGAGCGTCTCAGAGCGGAGCGGAGCGTCTCAGAGCGGAGCGTCTCAGAGCGGAGCGGAGCAGAGCGTCTCAGAGCAGAGCGTCTCAGAGCGGAGCGGAGCAGAGCGGAGCGGAGCAGAGCGTCTCAGAGCAGAGCGGAGCGTCTCAGAGCGGAGCGGAGCAGAGCGTCTCAGAGCAAAGCGGAGCATCTCAGAGCGGAGCGGAGCAGAGCGTCTCAGAGCGGAGCGGAGCAGAGCGTCTCAGAGCGGAGCGGAGCAGAGCGTCTCATAGCGGAGCGTCTCAGAGCAGAGCGTCTCAGAGCGGAGCAGAGCGTCTCAGAGCGGAGCGGAGCAGAGCGGAGCGTCTCAGAGCAGAGCGTCTCAGAGCAGAGCGTCTCAGAGCGTCTCAGAGCGGAGCATCTCAGAGCGTCTCAGAGCAGAGCGGAGCATCTCAGAGCGGAGCGGAGCAGAGCGTCTCAGAGCGGAGCGGACTAGAGCGTCTCAGAGCGGAGCGGAGCGTCTCAGAGCGGAGCGTCTCAGAGCGGAGCGGAGCAGAGCGTCTCAGAGCGGAGCGGAGCAGAGCGTCTCAGAGCAGAGCGGAGCATCTCAGAGCGTCTCAGAGCGGAGCGGAGCAGGGCGTCTCAGAGCAGAGCGGAGCGGAGCAGAGCGTCTCAGAGCAGAGCGGAGCGTCTCAGAGCGGAGCGGAGCAGAGCGTCTCAGAGCAAAGCGGAGCATCTCAGAGCGGAGCGGAGCAGAGCGTCTCAGAGCGGAGCGGAGCAGAGCGTCTCAGAGCGGAGCGGAGCAGAGCGTCTCATAGCGGAGCGTCTCAGAGCAGAGCGTCTCAGAGCGGAGCGGAGCAGAGCGTCTCAGAGCGGAGCGGAGCAGAGCGGAGCGTCTCAGAGCAGAGCGTCTCAGAGCAGAGCGTCTCAGAGCAGAGCGTCTCAGAGCGTCTCAGAGCGGAGCATCTTAGAGCGTCTCAGAGCAGAGCGGAGTCTCAGAGCGGAGCGGAGCGTCTCAGAGCGGAGCGTCTCAGAGCGGAGCGGAGCAGAGCGTCTCAGAGCGGAGCGGAGCAGAGCGTCTCAGAGCGGAGCGTCTCAGAGCGGAGCGGAGCAGGGCGTCTCAGAGCAGAGCGGAGCGGAGCAGAGCGTCTCAGAGCAGAGCGGAGCGTCTCAGAGCGGAGCGGAGCAGAGCGTCTCAGAGCAAAGCGGAGCATCTCAGAGCGGAGCGGAGCAGAGCGTCTCAGAGCGGAGCGGAGCAGAGCGTCTCAGAGCGGAGCGGAGCAGAGCGTCTCATAGCGGAGCGTCTCAGAGCAGAGCGTCTCAGAGCGGAGCGGAGCAGAGCGTCTCAGAGCGGAGCGGAGCAGAGCGGAGCGTCTCAGAGCAGAGCGTCTCAGAGCAGAGCGTCTCAGAGCGTCTCAGAGCGGAGCATCTCAGAGCGTCTCAGAGCAGAGCGGAGTCTCAGAGCGGAGCGGAGCGTCTCAGAGCGGAGCGTCTCAGAGCGGAGCGGAGCAGAGCGTCTCAGAGCGGAGCGGAGCAGAGCGTCTCAGAGCAGAGCGGAGCATCTCAGAGCGTCTCAGATCAGAGCGTCTCAGAGCGGAGCGGAGCAGGGCGTCTCAGAGCAGAGCGGAGCGTCTCAGAGCGGAGCGGAGCAGAGCGTCTCAGAGCAAAGCGGAGCATCTCAGAGCGGAGCGGAGCAGAGCGTCTCAGGGCAGAGCTTCTCAGAGCGGAGCGGAGCAGAGCGTCTCAGATTAGAGCGGAGCATCTCAGAGCGGAGCGGAGCAGAGCGTCTCAGAGCAGAGCGGAGCGTCTCAGAGCGGAGCGGAGCAGAGCGTCTCAGAGCAGAGCGGAGCATCTCAGAGCGGAGCGGAGCAGAGCGTCTCAGAGCGGAGCGGAGCAGAGCGTCTCAGAGCGGAGCATCTCAGAGCAGAGCGGAGCATCTCAGAGCGGAGCGGAGCGTCTCAGAGCGGAGCGGAGCAGAGCGTCTCAGAGCAGAGCGGAGCGTCTCAGAGCGGAGTGGAGCAGAGCGTCTCAGAGCAGAGCGGAGCATCTCAGAGCGGAGCAGAGCGGAGCAGAGCGGATCATCTCAGAGCGGAGCGGAGCAGAGCGTCTCAGAGCAGAGCGGAGCATCTCAGAGCGGAGCAGAGCGTCTCAGAGCAGAGCGGAGCATCTCAGAGCGGAGCGGAGCAGAGCGTCTCAGAGCGGAGCGTCTCAGAGCGGAGCGGAGCAGAGCGTCTCAGAGCAGAGCGGAGCGGAGCGTCTCAGAGCGGAGCGGAGCAGAGCGGAGCATCTCAGAGCGTCTCAGAGCAGAGCGTCTAGGAGCGGAGCGGAGCAGAGCGTCTCAGAGCAGAGCGGAGCATCTCAGAGCGGAGCGGAGCATCTCAGAGCGGAGCAGAGCGGAGCATCTCAGAGCGGAGCGGAGCAGAGCGTCTCAGAGCAGAGCGGAGCATCTCAGAGTGGAGCGGAGCAGAGCGTCTCAGAGCAGAGCGGAGCATCTCAGAGCGGAGCGGAGCAGAGCGTCTCAGAGCAGAGCGGAGCGTCTCAGAGCGGAGCGGAGCAGAGCGTCTCAGAGCAGAGCGGAGCATCTCAGAGCGGAGCGGAGCAGAGCGTCTCAGAGCAGAGCGGAGCGTCTCAGAGCGGAGCGGAGCAGAGCGTCTCAGAGCAGAGCGGAGCGTCTCAGAGCAGAGCGTCTCAGAGCGGAGCAGAGCGTCTCAGATCAGAGCGTCTCAGAGCGGAGCGGAGCAGGGCGTCTCAGAGCAGAGCGGACCATCTCAGAGCGGAGCGGAGCATCTCAGAGCGGAGCAGAGCGTCTCAGAGCAGAGCGGAGCATCTCAGAGCGGAGCGGAGCAGAGCGTCTCAGAGCAGAGCGGAGCGTCTCAGAGCGGAGCGGAGCAGAGCGTCTCAGAGCAGAGCGGAGCATCTCAGAGCGGAGCGGAGCAGAGCGTCTCAGAGCGGAGCGTCTCAGAGCAGAGCGTCTCAAAGCGGAGCGGAGCAGAGCGTCTCAGAGCGGAGCGGAGCATCTCAGAGCGGAGCGGAGCAGAGCGTCTCAGAGCAGAGCGGAGCGTCTCAGAGCGGAGCGGAGCAGAGCGTCTCAGAGCAGAGCGGAGCATCTCAGAGCGGAGCGGAGCAGAGCGTCTCAGAGCGGAGCGTCTCAGAGCAGAGCGTCTCAAAGCGGAGCGGAGCAGAGCGTCTCAGAGCGGAGCGGAGCATCTCAGAGCGGAGCGGAGCAGAGCGTCTCAGAGCAGAGCGGAGCGTCTCAGAGCGGAGCGGAGCAGAGCGTCTCAGAGCAGAGCGGAGCGTCTCAGAGCGGAGCGGAGCAGAGCGTCTCAGAGCAGAGCGGAGCATCTCAGAGCGGAGCGGAGCAGAGCGTCTCAGAGCGGAGCGTCTCAGAGCAGAGCGTCTCAAAGCGGAGCGGAGCAGAGCGTCTCAGAGCGGAGCATCTCAGAGCGGAGCGTCTCAGAGCGGAGCGGAGCATCTCAGAGCGGAGCGGAGCAGAGCGTCTCAGATCGGAGCGGAGCATCTCAGAGCGGAGCGTCTCAGAGCGGAGCGTCTCAGAGCGGAGCGTCTCAGAGAGGAGCGGAGCAGAGCGTCTCAGAGCGGAGCGGAGCAGAGCGTCTCAGAGCGGAGCGTCTCAGAGCGGAGCGTCTCAGAGCGGAGCGGAGCAGAGCGTCTCAGAGCGGAGCGGAGCAGAGCGTCTCAGAGCAGAGCGGAGCATCTCAGAGCGTCTCAGAGCAGAGCGTCTAGGAGCGGAGCGGAGCAGAGCGTCTCAGAGCAGAGCGGAGCATCTCAGAGCGGAGCATCTCAGAGCGGAGCAGAGCAGAGCGTCTCAGAGCAGAGCGGAGCATCTCAGAGCGGAGCGGAGCATCTCAGAGCGGAGCAGAGCGTCTCAGAGCGGAGCGGAGCAGAGCGTCTCAGAGCGGAGCGGAGCAGAGCGTCTCAGAGCGGAGCGTCTCAGAGCGGAGCGGAGCAGGGCGTCTCAGAGCAGAGCGGAGCGGAGCAGAGCGTCTCAGAGCAGAGCGGAGCGTCTCAGAGCGGAGCGGAGCAGAGCGTCTCAGAGCAAAGCGGAGCATCTCAGAGCGGAGCGGGGCAGAGCGTCTCAGAGCGGAGCGGAGCAGAGCGTCTCAGAGCGGAGCGGAGCAGAGCGTCTCATAGCGGAGCGTCTCAGAGCAGAGCGTCTCAGAGCGGAGCGGAGCAGAGCGTCTCGGAGCGGAGCGGAGCATAGCGGAGCGTCTCAGAGCAGAGCGTCTCAGAGCAGAGCGTCTCAGAGCGTCTCAGAGCGGAGCATCTCAGAGCGTCTCAGAGCAGAGCGGAGTCTCAGAGCGGAGCGGAGCGTCTCAGAGCGGAGCGTCTCAGAGCGGAGCGGAGCAGAGCGTCTCAGAGCGGAGCGGAGCAGAGCGTCTCAGAGCAGAGCGGAGCATCTCAGAGCGTCTCAGATCAGAGCGTCTCAGAGCAGAGCGGAGCGGAGCAGAGCGTCTCAGAGCAGAGCGGAGCGTCTCAGAGCGGAGCGGAGCAGAGCGTCTCAGAGCAGAGCTTCTCAGAGCGGAGCGGAGCAGAGCGTCTCAGATTAGAGCGGAGCATCTCAGAGCGGAGCGTCTCAGAGCAGAGCGGAGCGTCTCAGAGCGGAGCGGATCAGAGCGTCTCAGAGCAGAGCGGAGCATCTCAGAGCGGAGCGGAGCAGAGCGTCTCAGAGCGGAGCGGAGCAGAGCGTCTCAGAGCGGAGCATCTCAGAGCAGAGCGGAGCATCTCAGAGCGGAGCGGAGCGTCTCAGAGCGGAGCGGAGCAGAGCGTCTCAGAGCAGAGCGGAGCGTCTCAGAGCGGAGCGGAGCATCTCAGAGCGTCTCAGAGCAGAGCGTCAAGGAGCGGAGCGGAGCAGAGCGTCTCAGAGCAGAGCGGAGCATCTCAGAGCGGAGCAGAGCGGAGCAGAGCGGAGCATCTCAGAGCGGAGCGGAGCAGAGCGTCTCAGAGCAGAGCGGAGCATCTCAGAGCGGAGCAGAGCGTCTCAGAGCAGAGCGGAGCATCTCAGAGCGGAGCGGAGCAGAGCGTCTCAGAGCGGAGCGGAGCAGAGCGGAGCAGAGCGGAGCGGAGCAGAGCGTCTCAGAGCAGAGCGGAGCGTCTCAGAGCGGAGCGTCTCAGAGCGGAGCGGAGCAGAGCGTCTCAGAGCGGAGCGGAGCAGAGCGTCTCAGAGCAGAGCGGAGCATCTCAGAGCGTCTCAGGTCAGAGCGTCTCAGAGCGGAGCGGAGCAGAGCGTCTCAGAGCGGAGCGGAGCATCTCAGAGCGGAGCAGAGCGGAGCATCTCAGAGCGGAGCGGAGCAGAGCGTCTCAGAGCGGAGCGGAGCAGAGCGGAGCATCTCAGAGCGGAGCGTCTCAGAGCGGAGCGTCTCAGAGCGGAGCGGAGCAGAGCGTCTCAGAGCAGAGCGGAGCGGAGCGTCTCAGAGCGGAGCGGAGCATCTCAGAGCGTCTCAGAGCAGAGCGTCTAGGAGCGGAGCGGAGCAGAGCATCTCAGAGCGGAGCGGAGCATCTCAGAGCGGAGCAGAGCGGAGCATCTCAGAGCGGAGCGGAGCAGAGCGTCTCAGAGCAGAGCGGAGCATCTCAGAGCGGAGCGGAGCAGAGCGTCTCAGAGCAGAGCGGAGCATCTCAGAGCGGAGCGGAGCAGAGCGTCTCAGAGCAGAGCGGAGCATCTCAGAGCGGAGCGGAGCAGAGCGTCTCAGAGCAGAGCGGAGCGTCTCAGAGCGGAGCGGAGCAGAGCGTCTCAGAGCAGAGCGTCTCAGAGCGGAGCGGAGCAGAGCGTCTCAGAGCGGAGCGTCTCAGAGAGGAGCAGAGCGGAGCGTCTCAGAGCGGAGCGTCTCAGAGAGGAGCGGAGCAGAACGTCTCAGAGCGGAGCGTCTCAGAGCGGAGCGTCTCAGAGCGGAGCGTCTCAGAGCGGAGCGGAGCAGAGCGTCTCAGAGCGGGGCGGAGCAGAGCGTCTCAGAGCAGAGCGGAGCATCTCAGAGCGTCTCAGAGCAGAGCGTCTAGGAGCGGAGCGGAGCAGAGCGTCTCAGAGCAGAGCGGAGCATCTCAGAGCGGAGCATCTCAGAGCGGAGCAGAGCGGAGCATCTCAGAGCGGAGCGGAGCAGAGCGTCTCAGAGCAGAGCGGAGCATCTCAGAGCGGAGCGGAGCATCTCAGAGCGGAGCAGAGCGTCTCAGAGCAGAGCGGAGCATCTCAGAGCGGAGCGGAGCAGAGCGTCTCAGAGCAGAGCGGAGCGTCTCAGAGCGGAGCGGAGCAGAGCGTCTCAGAGCAGAGCGGAGCATCTCAGAGCGGAGCGGAGCAGAGCGTCTCAGAGCGGAGCGTCTCAGAGCAGAGCGTCTCAGAGCGGAGCGGAGCAGAGCGTCTCAGAGCGGAGCATCTCAGAGCGGAGCGGAGCAGAGCGTCTCAGAGCGGAGCGGAGCAGAGCGGAGCATCTCAGATCGGAGCGGAGCAGAGCGTCTCAGAGCAGAGCGTCTCAGAGCGGAGCGTCTCAGAGCGGAGCGTCTCAGAGCGGAGCGGAGCAGAGCGTCTCAGATCGGAGCGGAGCGGAGCATCTCAGAGCGGAGCGTCTCAGAGCGGAGCGTCTCAGAGAGGAGCAGAGCGGAGCGTCTCAGAGCGGAGCGTCTCAGAGCGGACCGTCTCAGAGCGGAGCGGAGCAGAGCGTCTCAGAGCGGAGCGGAGCAGAGCGTCTCAGAGCGGAGCGTCTCAGAGCGGAGCGGAGCAGAGCGTCTCAGAGCGGAGCGGAGCAGAGCGTCTCAGAGCAGAGCGGAGCATCTCAGAGCGTCTCAGAGCAGAGCGTCTAGGAGCGGAGCGGAGCAGAGCGTCTCAGAGCAGAGCGGAGCATCTCAGAGCGGAGCAGAGCGGAGCATCTCAGAGCGGAGCGGAGCAGAGCGTCTCAGAGCAGAGCGGAGCATCTCAGAGCGGAGCGGAGCAGAGCGTCTCGGAGCAGAGCGGAGCGTCTCAGAGCGGATCGGAGCAGAACGTCTCAGAGCAGAGCGGAGCATCTCAGAGCGGAGCGGAGCAGAGCGTCTCAGAGCGGAGCGGAGCATCTCAGAGCGGAGCGGAGCAGAGCGTCTCAGAGCGGAGCGGAGCGTCTCAGAGCGGAGCGTCTCAGAGCGGAGCGGAGCATCTCAGAGCGGAGCGGAGCAGAGCGTCTCAGAGCAGAGCGGAGCATCTCAGAGCGGAGCGGAGCAGAGCGTCTCAGAGCAGAGCGGAGCGTCTCAGAGCGGAGCGGAGCAGAGCGTCTCAGAGCAGAGCGGAGCATCTCAGAGCGGAGCGGAGCAGAGCGTCTCTGAGCAGAGCGGAGCGTCTCAGAGCGGAGCGGAGCAGAGCGTCTCAGAGCAGAGCGGAGCGTCTCAGAGCAGAGCGTCTCAGAGCGGAGCGGAGCAGAGCGTCTCAGAGCGGAGCATCTCAGAGCGGAGCGGAGCAGAGCGTCTCAGAGCGGAGCGGAGCAGAGCGGAGCATCTCAGAGCGGAGCGGAGCAGAGCGTCTCAGAGCAGAGCGTCTCAGAGCGGAGCGTCTCAGAGCGGAGCGGAGCAGAGCGTCTCAGAGCGGAGCGTCTCAGAGCGGAGCAGAGCGTCTCAGAGCGGAGCGGAGCAGAGCAGAGCGGAGCAGAGCGTCTCAGAGCAGAGCGGAGCATCTCAGAGCGGAGCGTCTCAGAGCGGAGCATCTCAGAGCGGAGCGGAGCAGAGCGTCTCAGAGCGGAGCGGAGCGTCTCAGAGCGGAGCGTCTCAGAGCGGAGCGGAGCAGAGCGTCTCAGAGCGGAGCGGAGCAGAGCGTCTCAGAGCAGAGCGTCTCAGAGCGGAGCGGAGCAGAGCGTCTCAGAGCGGAGCGGAGCAGAGCGGAGCGGAGCAGAGCGTCTCAGAGCAGAGCGGAGCGTCTCAGAGCGGAGCGGAGCAGAGCGTCTCAGAGCAAAGCGGAGCATCTCAGAGCGGAGCGGAGCAGAGCGTCTCAGAGCGGAGCGGAGCAGAGCGTCTCAGAGCGGAGCGGAGCGGAGCAGAGCGTCTCAGAGCAGAGCGGAGCGTCTCAGAGCGGAGCAGAGCGTCTCAGAGCAAAGCGGAGCATCTCAGAGCGGAGCGGAGCAGAGCGTCTCAGAGCGGAGCGGATCAGAGCGTCTCAGAGCGGAGCGGAGCAGAGCGTCTCAGAGCGGAGCGTCTCAGAGCAGAGCGTCTCAGAGCAGAGCGTCTCAGAGCGGAGCGGAGCAGAGCGTCTCAGAGCGGAGCGTCTCAGAGCGGAGCGGAGCAGAGCGTCTCAGAGCGGAGCATCTCAGAGCGTCTCAGAGCAGAGCGGAGCATCTCAGAGCGGAGCGGAGCAGAGCGTCTCAGAGCGGAGCGGACTAGAGCGTCTCAGAGCGGAGCGGAGCGTCTCAGAGCGGAGCGTCTCAGAGCGGAGCGGAGCAGAGCGTCTCAGAGCAGAGCATCTCAGAGCGGAGCGGAGCAGAGCGTCTCAGAGCAGAGCGGAGCGTCTCAGAGCGGAGCGGAGCAGAGCGTCTCAGAGCAGAGCGGAGCATCTCAGAGCGGAGCGGAGCAGAGCGTCTCTGAGCAGAGCGGAGCGTCTCAGAGCGGAGCGGAGCAGAGCGTCTCAGAGCAGAGCGGAGCGTCTCAGAGCAGAGCGTCTCAGAGCGGAGCGGAGCAGAGCGTCTCAGAGCGGAGCATCTCAGAGCGGAGCGGAGCAGAGCGTCTCAGAGCGGAGCGGAGCAGAGCGGAGCATCTCAGAGCGGAGCGGAGCAGAGCGTCTCAGAGCAGAGCGTCTCAGAGCGGAGCGTCTCAGAGCGGAGCGGAGCAGAGCGTCTCAGAGCGGAGCGTCTCAGAGCGGAGCAGAGCGTCTCAGAGCGGAGCGGAGCAGAGCAGAGCGGAGCAGAGCGTCTCAGAGCAGAGCGGAGCATCTC
The DNA here is from genome assembly GCF_963454915.1 of Gymnoscopelus microlampas. Lineage (NCBI taxonomy): Eukaryota > Metazoa > Chordata > Actinopteri > Myctophiformes > Myctophidae > Gymnoscopelus > Gymnoscopelus microlampas. The sequence continues at coordinate 76,850 of NW_028155835.1, read as the reverse complement.
AGAGCGGAGCGTCTCAGAGCGGAGCATCTCAGAGCGGAGCGGAGCAGAGCGTCTCAGAGCGGAGCGGAGCGTCTCAGAGCGGAGCGTCTCAGAGCGGAGCGGAGCAGAGCGTCTCAGAGCGGATCGGAGCAGAGCGTCTCAGAGCAGAGCGTCTCAGAGCGGAGCGGAGCAGAGCGTCTCAGAGCGGAGCGGAGCAGAGCGGAGCGGAGCAGAGCGTCTCAGAGCAGAGCGGAGCGTCTCAGAGCGGAGCGGAGCAGAGCGTCTCAGAGCAAAGCGGAGCATCTCAGAGCGGAGCGGAGCAGAGCGTCTCAGAGCGGAGCGGAGCAGAGCGTCTCAGAGCGGAGCGGAGCGGAGCAGAGCGTCTCAGAGCAGAGCGGAGCGTCTCAGAGCGGAGCAGAGCGTCTCAGAGCAAAGCGGAGCATCTCAGAGCGGAGCGGAGCAGAGCGTCTCAGAGCGGAGCGGATCAGAGCGTCTCAGAGCGGAGCGGAGCAGAGCGTCTCAGAGCGGAGCGTCTCAGAGCAGAGCGTCTCAGAGCAGAGCGTCTCAGAGCGGAGCGGAGCAGAGCGTCTCAGAGCGGAGCGTCTCAGAGCGGAGCGGAGCAGAGCGTCTCAGAGCGGAGCATCTCAGAGCGTCTCAGAGCAGAGCGGAGCATCTCAGAGCGGAGCGGAGCAGAGCGTCTCAGAGCGGAGCGGACTAGAGCGTCTCAGAGCGGAGCGGAGCGTCTCAGAGCGGAGCGTCTCAGAGCGGAGCGGAGCAGAGCGTCTCAGAGCAGAGCGTCTCAGAGCGGAGCGGAGCAGAGCGTCTCAGAGCGGAGCGGAGCAGAGCGTCTCAGAGCGGAGCGGAGCAGAGCGTCTCAGAGCAGAGCGTCTCAGAGCGGAGCGGAGCAGAGCGTCTCAGAGCGGAGCGGAGCAGAGCGGAGCGGAGCAGAGCGTCTCAGAGCAGAGCGGAGCTTCTCAGAGCGGAGCGGAGCAGAGCGTCTCAGAGCAGAGCGGAGCGTCTCAGAGCGGAGCGGAGCAGAGCGTCTCAGAGCAAAGCGGAGCATCTAAGAGCGGAGCGGAGCAGAGCGTCTCAGAGCGGAGCGGAGCAGAGCGTCTCAGAGCAGAGCGGAGCAGAGCGTCTCAGAGCAGAGCGGAGCATCTCAGAGCGGAGCGGAGCAGAGCGTCTCAGAGCAGAGCGGAGCATCTCAGAGCGGAGCGGAGCAGAGCGTCTCAGAGCAGAGCGGAGCGTCTCAGAGCGGAGCGGAGCAGAGCGTCTCAGAGCGGAGCGTATCAGAGAGGAGCATCTCAGAGCGGAGCGGAGCAGAGCGTCTCAGAGCGGAGCGGAGCGTCTCAGAGCGGAGCGGAGCAGAGCGGAGCGGAGCAGAGCGTCTCAGAGCGGAGCGGAGCAGAGCGTCTCAGAGCAGAGCGTCTCAGAGCGGAGCGGAGCAGAGCGTCTCAGAGCGGAGCGGAGCAGAGCGGAGCGGAGCAGAGCGGAGCGGAGCAGAGCGTCTCAGAGCAGAGCGGAGCGTCTCAGAGCGGAGCGGAGCAGAGCGTCTCAGAGCAAAGCGGAGCATCTCAGAGCAGAGCGTCTCAGAGCGGAGCGGAGCAGAGCGTCTCAGAGCGGAGCGTCTCAGAGCGGAGCATCTCAGCGCGTCTCAGAGCGGAGCGTCTCAGAGCGGAGCGGAGCAGAGCGTCTCAAAGCGGAACGTCTCAGAGCGGAGCATCTCAGAGCGGAGCGGAGCAGAGCGTCTCAGAGCGGAGCGGAGCAGAGCGTCTCAGAGCGGAGCGTCTCAGAGCGGAGCATCTCAGAGCGGAGCGGAGCAGAGCGTCTCAGAGCAGAGCGGAGCGGAGTGTCTCAGAGCGGAGCGTTTCAGAGCGGAGCGGAGCAGAGCGTCTCAGAGCGGAGCGGAGCAGAGCGTCTCAGAGCAGAGCGTCTCAGAGCGGAGCGGAGCAGAGCGTCTCAGAGCGGAGCGGAGCAGAGCGTCTCAGAGCAGAGCGTCTCAGAGCGGAGCGGAGCAGAGCGTCTCAGAGCGGAGCGGAGCAGAGCGGAGCGGAGCAGAGCGTCTCAGAGCAGAGCGGAGCGTCTCAGAGCGGAGCGGAGCAGAGCGTCTCAGAGCAAAGCGGAGCATCTCAGAGCAGAGCGTCTCAGAGCGGAGCGGAGCAGAGCGTCTCAGAGCGGAGCGTCTCAGAGCGGAGCATCTCAGCGCGTCTCAGAGCGGAGCGTCTCAGAGCGGAGCGGAGCAGAGCGTCTCAAAGCGGAACGTCTCAGAGCGGAGCATCTCAGAGCGGAGCGGAGCAGAGCGTCTCAGAGCGGAGCGGAGCAGAGCGTCTCAGAGCGGAGCGTCTCAGAGCGGAGCATCTCAGAGCGGAGCGGAGCAGAGCGTCTCAGAGCAGAGCGGAGCGGAGCGTCTCAGAGCGGAGCGTTTCAGAGCGGAGCGGAGCAGAGCGTCTCAGAGCGGAGCGGAGCAGAGCGTCTCAGAGCAGAGCGTCTCAGAGCGGAGCGGAGCAGAGCGTCTCAGAGCGGAGCGGAGCAGAGCGGAGCGGAGCAGAGCGTCTCAGAGCAGAGCGGAGCTTCTCAGAGCGGAGCGGAGCAGAGCGTCTCAGAGCAGAGCGGAGCGTCTCAGAGCGGAGCGGAGCAGAGCGTCTCAGAGCAAAGCGGAGCATCTCAGAGCGGAGCGGAGCAGAGCGTCTCAGAGCGGAGCGGAGCAGAGCGTCTCAGAGTGGAGCGGAGCAGAGCGTCTCAGAGCGGAGCGTCTCAGAGCAGAGCGTCTCAGAGCAGAGCGTCTCAGAGCGGAGCGGAGCAGAGCGTCTCAGAGCGGAGCGGAGCAGAGCGGAGCGTCTCAGAGCAGAGCGTCTCAGAGCGGAGCGGAGCAGAGCGTCTCAGAGCAGAGCGTCTCAGAGCGGAGCATCTCAGAGCGGAGCGGAGGAGAGCGTCTCAGAGCGGAGCGGAGCAGAGCGTCTCAGAGCGGAGCGTCTCAGAGCGGAGCGTCTCAGAGCAGAGCGTCTCAGAGCGGAGCGTCTCAGAGCAGAGCGTCTCAGAGCGGAGCGGAGCAGAGCGTCTCAGAGCGGAGCGGAGCAGAGCGGAGCGGAGCAGAGCGTCTCAGAGCAGAGCGGAGCTTCTCAGAGCGGAGCGGAGCAGAGCGTCTCAGAGCAGAGCGGAGCGTCTCAGAGCGGAGCGGAGCAGAGCGTCTCAGAGCAAAGCGGAGCATCTCAGAGCGGAGCGTCTCAGAGCGGAGCGGAGCAGAGCGTCTCAGAGCGGAGCGTCTCAGAGCGGAGCGTCTCAGAGCGGAGCGGAGCAGAGCGTCTCAGAGCGGAGCGGAGCAGAGCGTCTCAGAGCAGAGCGGAGCATCTCAGAGCGTCTCAGAGCAGAGCGTCTAGGAGCGGAGCGGAGCAGAGCGTCTCAGAGCAGAGCGGAGCATCTCAGAGCGGAGCGGAGCATCTCAGAGCGGAGCAGAGCGGAACATCTCAGAGCGGAGCGGAGCAGAGCGTCTCAGAGCAGAGCGGAGCATCTCAGAGCGGAGCGGAGCATCTCAGAGCGGAGCGGAGCAGAGCGTCTCGGAGCAGAGCGGAGCGTCTCAGAGCGGAGCGGAGCAGAGCGTCTCAGAGCGGAGCGGAGCAGAGCGTCTCAGAGCGGAGCGGAGCGTCTCAGAGCGGAGCGTCTCAGAGCGGAGCGGAGCAGAGCGTCTCAGAGCGGAGCGGAGCAGAGCGTCTCAGAGCAGAGCGGAGCAGGGCGTCTCAGAGCAGAGCGGAGCATCTCAGAGCGGAGCGGAGCATCTCAGAGCGGAGCATCTCAGAGCGGAGCGGAGCATCTCAGAGCAGAGCGGAGCGTCTCAGAGCGGAGCGGAGCAGAGCGTCTCAGAGCAGAGCGGAGCGTCTCAGAGCGGAGCGGAGCAGAGCGTCTCAGAGCAGAGCGGAGCATCTCAGAGCAGAGCGGAGCATCTCAGAGCAGAGCGGAGCATCTCAGAGCGGAGCAGAGCGTCTCAGAGCAGAGCGGAGCATCTCAGAGCGGAGCGGAGCAGAGCGTCTCAGAGCAGAGCGGAGCGTCTCAGAGCGGAGCGGAGCAGAGCGTCTCAGAGCAGAGCGGAGCATCTCAGAGCGGAGCGGAGCAGAGCGTCTCAGAGCGGAGCGTCTCAGAGCAGAGCGTCTCAGAGCGGAGCGGAGCAGAGCGTCTCAGAGCGGAGCGTCTCAGAGCAGAGCGGAGCATCTCAGAGCGGAGCGGAGCAGAGCGTCTCAGAGCAGAGCGTCTCAGAGCGGAGCGTCTCAGAGCGGAGCGTCTCAGAGCGGAGCAGAGCGTCTCAGAGCAGAGCGGAGCATCTCAGAGCGGAGCGGAGCAGAGCGTCTCAGAGCGGAGCGGAGCAGAGCGTCTCAGAGCGGAGCGGAGCGTCTCAGAGCGGAGCGTCTCAGAGCGGAGTGGAGCAGAGCGTCTCAAAGCGGAGCGGAGCAGAGCGTCTCAGAGCAGAGCGGAGCATCTCAGAGCGTCTCAGATCAGAGCGTCTCAGAGCGGAGCGGAGCGTCTCAGAGCGGAGCGTCTCAGAGCGGAGCGGAGCAGAGCGTCTCAAAGCGGAGCGGAGCAGAGCGTCTCAGAGCAGAGCGGAGCATCTCAGAGCGTCTCAGATCAGAGCGTCTCAGAGCGGAGCGGAGCAGGGCGTCTCAGAGCAGAGCGGAGCATCTCAGAGCGGAGCGGAGCATCTCAGAGCGGAGCAGAGCGTCTCAGAGCAGAGCGGAGCATCTCAGAGCGGAGCGGAGCAGAGCGTCTCAGAGCAGAGCGGAGCGTCTCAGAGCGGAGCGGAGCAGAGCGTCTCAGAGCAGAGCGGAGCATCTCAGAGCGGAGCGGAGCAGAGCGTCTCAGAGCGGAGCGTCTCAGAGCAGAGCGTCTCAGAGCGGAGCGGAGCAGAGCGTCTCAGAGCGGAGCATCTCAGAGCGGAGCGGAGCAGAGCGTCTCAGAGCGGAGCGGAGCATCTCACAGCGGAGCGGAGCAGAGCGTCTCAGAGCAGAGCGTCTCAGAGTGGAGCGTCTCAGATCAGAGCGTCTCAGAGCAGAGCGGAGCATCTCAGAGCGGAGCGGAGCAGAGCGTCTCAGAGCGGAGCGTCTCAGAGCAGAGCGTCTCAGAGCGGAGCGGAGCAGAGCGTCTCAGAGCGGAGCATCTCAGAGCGGAGCGGAGCAGAGCGGAGCGGAGCAGAGCGTCTCAGAGCGGAGCGGAGCAGAGCGGAGCATCTCAGAGCGGAGCGGAGCAGAGCGTCTCAGAGCAGAGCGTCTCAGAGCGGAGCGGAGCAGAGCGTCTCAGAGCAGAGCGGAGCATCTCAGAGCGTTTCAGATCAGAGCATCTCAGAGCGGAGCGGAGCAGAGCGTCTCAGAGCAGAGCGGAGCATCTCAGAGCGGAGCGGAGCAGAGCGTCTCAGAGCAGAGCGGAGCGTCTCAGAGCGGAGCGGAGCAGAGCGTCTCAGAGCAGAGCGGAGCATCTCAGAGCGGAGCGGAGCAGAGCGTCTCAGAGCAGAGCGGAGCGTCTCAGAGCGGAGCGGAGCAGAGCGTCTCAGAGCAGAGCGGAGCGTCTCAGAGCAGAGCGTCTCAGAGCGGAGCGGAGCAGAGCGTCTCAGATCAGAGCGTCTCAGAGCGGAGCGGAGCAGGGCGTCTCAGAGCAGAGCGGAGCATCTCAGAGCGGAGCGGAGCATCTCAGAGCGGAGCAGAGCGTCTCAGAGCAGAGCGGAGCATCTCAGAGCGGAGCGGAGCGTCTCAGAGCGGAGCGGAGCAGAGCGTCTCAGAGCAGAGCGGAGCATCTCAGAGCGGAGCGGAGCAGAGCGTCTCAGAGCGGAGCGTCTCAGAGCAGAGCGTCTCAGAGCGGAGCGGAGCAGAGCGTCTCAGAGCGGAGCATCTCAGAGCGGAGCGGAGCAGAGCGTCTCAGAGCGGAGCGGAGCATCTCAGAGCGGAGCGGAGCATCTCAGAGCGGAACGGAGCAGAGCGTCTCAGATCGGAGCGGAGCGGAGCTTCTCAGAGCGGAGCGTCTCAGAGCGGAGCGTCTCAGAGAGGAGCAGAGCGGAGCGTCTCAGAGCGGAGCGGAGCAGAGCGTCTCAGAGAGGAGCGGAGCAGAGCGTCTCAGAGCGGAGCGGAGCAGAGCGTCTCAGAGCGGAGCGTCTCAGAGCGGAGCGGAGCAGAGCGTCTCAGAGCGGAGCGGAGCAGAGCGTCTCAGAGCGGAGCGGAGCAGAGCGTCTCAGAGCAGAGCGTCTAGGAGCGGAGCGGAGCAGAGCGTCTCAGAGCAGAGCGGAGCATCTCAGAGCGGAACATCTCAGAGCGGAGCATCTCAGAGCGGAGCGTCTCAGAGCGGAGCGGAGCAGAGCGTCTCAGAGCAGAGCGGAGCGGAGCGTCTCAGAGCGGAGCGGAGCAGAGCGGAGCATCTCAGAGCGTCTCAGAGCAGAGCGTCTAGGAGCGGAGCGGAGCAGAGCGTCTCAGAGCAGAGCGGAGCATCTCAGAGCGGAGCGGAGCATCTCAGAGCGGAGCAGAGCGGAGCAGAGCGTCTCAGAGCAGAGCGGAGCGTCTCAGAGCGGAGCGGAGCAGAGCGTCTCAGAGCAGAGCGGAGCATCTCAGAGCGGAGCGGAGCAGAGCGTCTCAGAGCAGAGCGGAGCGTCTCAGAGCGGAGCGGAGCAGAGCGTCTCAAAGCAGAGCGGAGCGTCTCAGAGCAGAGCGTCTCAGAGCGGAGCGGAGCAGAGCGTCTCAGATCAGAGCGTCTCAGAGCGGAGCGGAGCAGGGCGTCTCAGAGCAGAGCGGAGCATCTCAGAGCGGAGCGGAGCATCTCAGAGCGGAGCAGAGTGTCTCAGAGCAGAGCGGAGCATCTCAGAGCGGAGCGGAGCGTCTCAGAGCGGAGCGGAGCAGAGCGTCTCAGAGCAGAGCGGAGCATCTCAGAGCGGAGCGGAGCAGAGCGTCTCAGAGCGGAGCGTCTCAGAGCAGAGCGTCTCAGAGCGGAGCGGAGCAGAGCGTCTCAGAGCGGAGCATCTCAGAGCGGAGCGTCTCAGAGCGGAGCGGAGCATCTCAGAGCGGAACGGAGCAGAGCGTCTCAGATCGGAGCGGAGCTTCTCAGAGCGGAGCGTCTCAGAGCGGAGCGTCTCAGAGAGGAGCGTCTCAGAGAGGAGCGGAGCAGAGCGTCTCAGAGCGGAGCGGAGCAGAGCGTCTCAGAGCGGAGCGTCTCAGAGCGGAGCGGAGCAGAGCGGAGCAGAGCGTCTCAGAGCGGAGCGGAGCAGAGCGTCTCAGAGCAGAGCGGAGCATCTCAGAGCGTCTCAGAGCAGAGCGTCTAGGAGCGGAGCGGAGCAGAGCGTCTCAGAGCAGAGCGGAGCATCTCAGAGCGGAGCATCTCAGAGCGGAGCGGAGCAGAGCGTCTCAGAGCAGAGCGGAGCATCTCAGAGCGGAGCGGAGCAGAGCGTCTCAGAGCGGAGCGTCTCAGAGCGGAGCGGAGCAGAGCGTCTCAGAGCGGAGCGGAGCAGAGCGTCTCAGAGCAGAGCTTCTCAGAGCGGAGCGGAGCAGAGCGTCTCAGAGCGGAGCGGAGCAGAGCGTCTCAGAGCAGAGCGTCTCAGAGCGGAGCGGAGCAGAGCGGAGCGGAGCAGAGCGTCTCAGAGCAGAGCGGAGCGTCTCAGAGCGGAGCGGAGCAGAGCGTCTCAGAGCAAAGCGGAGCATCTCAGAGCGGAGCGGAGCAGAGCGTCTCAGAGCGGAGCGGAGCAGAGCGTCTCAGAGCGGAGCGGAGCAGAGCGTCTCATAGCGGAGCGTCTCAGAGCAGAGCGTCTCAGAGCGGAGCAGAGCGTCTCAGAGCGGAGCGGAGCAGAGCGGAGCGTCTCAGAGCAGAGCGTCTCAGAGCAGAGCGTCTCAGAGCGTCTCAGAGCGGAGCATCTCAGAGCGTCTCAGAGCAGAGCGGAGCATCTCAGAGCGGAGCGGAGCAGAGCGTCTCAGAGCGGAGCGGAGCAGAGCGTCTCAGAGCAGAGCGGAGCATCTCAGAGCGTCTCAGATCAGAGCGTCTCAGAGCGGAGCGGAGCAGGGCGTCTCAGAGCAGAGCGGAGCGTCTCAGAGCGGAGCAGAGCGTCTCAGAGCAAAGCGGAGCATCTCAGAGCGGAGCGGAGCAGAGCGTCTCAGAGCAGAGCTTCTCAGAGCGGAGCGGAGCAGAGCGTCTCAGATTAGAGCGGAGCATCTCAGAGCGGAGCGGAGCAGAGCGGAGCGTCTCAGAGCGGAGCGGAGCAGAGCGTCTCAGAGCAGAGCGGAGCATCTCAGAGCGGAGCGGAGCAGAGCGTCTCAGAGCGGAGCGGAGCAGAGCGTCTCAGAGCGGAGCATCTCAGAGCAGAGCGGAGCATCTCAGAGCGGAGCGGAGCGTCTCAGAGCGGAGCGGAGCAGGGCGTCTCAGAGCGGAGCGTCTCAGAGCAGAGCGTCTCAGACCGGAGCATCTCAGAGCGGAGCGGAGCAGAGCGTCTCAGAGCGGAGCGGAGCAGAGCGGAGCATCTCAGAGCGGAGCGGAGCGGAGCGTCTCAGAGCGGAGCGTCTCAGAGCGGAGCGTCTCAGAGCGGAGCGGAGCAGAGCGTCTCAGAGCAGAGCGGAGCGGAGCGTCTCAGAGCGGAGCGGAGCAGAGCGGAGCATCTCAGAGCGTCTCAGAGCAGAGCGTCTAGGAGCGGAGCGGAGCAGAGCGTCTCAGAGCAGAGCGGAGCATCTCAGAGCGGAGCGGAGCATCTCAGAGCGGAGCAGAGCGGAGCATCTCAGAGCGTCTCAGATCAGAGCATCTCAGAGCGGAGCGGAGCAGAGCGTCTCAGAGCAGAGCGGAGCATCTCAGAGCGGAGCGGAGCAGAGCGTCTCAGAGCAGAGCGGAGCGTCTCAGAGCGGAGCGGAGCAGAGCGTTTCAGAGCAGAGCGGAGCATCTCAGAGCGGAGCGGAGCAGAGCGTCTCAGAGCAGAGCAGAGCGTCTCAGAGCGGAGCAGAGCGTCTCAGAGCAGAGCGGAGCGTCTCAGAGCAGAGCGTCTCAGAGCGGAGCGGAGCAGAGCGTCTCAGATCAGAGCGTCTCAGAGCGGAGCGGAGCAGGGCGTCTCAGAGCAGAGCGGACCATCTCAGAGCGGAGCGGACCATCTCAGAGCGGAGCAGAGCGTCTCAGAGCAGAGCGGAGCATCTCAGAGCGGAGCAGAGCAGAGTGTCTCAGAGCAGAGCATAGCGTCTCAGAGCGGAGCGGAGCAGAGCGTCTCAGAGCGGAGCGTCTCAGAGCAGAGCGTCTCAGAGCGGAGCGGAGCAGAGCGGAGCAGAGCGTCTCAGAGCGGAGCATCTCAGAGCGGAGCGGAGCAGAGCGTCTCAGAGCGGAGCATCTCAGAGCGGAGCGGAGCAGAGCGTCTCAGAGCGGAGCGGAGCATCTCAGAGCGGAGCGGAGCAGAGCGTCTCAGATCGGAGCGGAGCGGAGCATCTCAGAGCGGAGCGTCTCAGAGCGGAGCGTCTCAGAGAGGAGCAGAGCGGAGCGTCTCAGAGCGGAGCGTCTCAGAGAGGAGCGGAGCAGAGCGTCTCAGAGCGGAGCGGAGCAGAGCGTCTCAGAGCGGAGCGTCTCAGAGCGGAGCGTCTCAGAGCGGAGCGGAGCAGAGCGTCTCAGAGCGGAGCGGAGCAGAGCGTCTCAGAGCGGAGCGGAGCAGAGCGTCTCAGAGCAGAGCGGAGCATCTCAGAGCGTCTCAGAGCAGAGCGTCTAGGAGCGGAGCGGAGCAGAGCGTCTCAGAGCAGAGCGGAGCATCTCAGAGCGGAGCAGACGCTCAGAGCGTCTCAGAGCAGGAGCGTCTCAGAGCAGAGCGTCTCAGAGCAGAGCGTCTCAGAGCGGAGCGGAGCAGAGCGTCTCAGAGCGGAGCGGAGCAGAGCGGAGCGTCTCAGAGCAGAGCGTCTCAGAGCGGAGCGGAGCAGAGCGTCTCAGAGCGGAGCATCTCAGAGCGTCTCAGAGCAGAGCGGAGCATCTCAGAGCGGAGCGGAGCAGAGCGTCTCAGAGCGGAGCGGACTAGAGCGTCTCAGAGCGGAGCGGAGCGTCTCAGAGCGGAGCGTCTCAGAGCGGAGCGGAGCAGAGCGTCTCAGAGCAGAGCGTCTCAGAGCGGAGCGGAGCAGAGCGGAGCGGAGCAGAGCGTCTCAGAGCAGAGCGGAGCGTCTCAGAGCGGAGCGGAGCAGAGCGTCTCAGAGCAAAGCGGAGCATCTCAGAGCGGAGCGGAGCAGAGCGTCTCAGAGCGGAGCGGAGCAGAGCGTCTCAGAGCGGAGCGGAGCAGAGCGTCTCATAGCGGAGCGTCTCAGAGCAGAGCGTCTCAGAGCGGAGCAGAGCGTCTCAGAGCGGAGCGGAGCAGAGCGGAGCGTCTCAGAGCAGAGCGTCTCAGAGCAGAGCGTCTCAGAGCGTCTCAGAGCGGAGCATCTCAGAGCGTCTCAGAGCAGAGCGGAGCATCTCAGAGCGGAGCGGAGCAGAGCGTCTCAGAGCGGAGCGGACTAGAGCGTCTCAGAGCGGAGCGGAGCGTCTCAGAGCGGAGCGTCTCAGAGCGGAGCGGAGCAGAGCGTCTCAGAGCGGAGCGGAGCAGAGCGTCTCAGAGCAGAGCGGAGCATCTCAGAGCGTCTCAGAGCGGAGCGGAGCAGGGCGTCTCAGAGCAGAGCGGAGCGGAGCAGAGCGTCTCAGAGCAGAGCGGAGCGTCTCAGAGCGGAGCGGAGCAGAGCGTCTCAGAGCAAAGCGGAGCATCTCAGAGCGGAGCGGAGCAGAGCGTCTCAGAGCGGAGCGGAGCAGAGCGTCTCAGAGCGGAGCGGAGCAGAGCGTCTCATAGCGGAGCGTCTCAGAGCAGAGCGTCTCAGAGCGGAGCGGAGCAGAGCGTCTCAGAGCGGAGCGGAGCAGAGCGGAGCGTCTCAGAGCAGAGCGTCTCAGAGCAGAGCGTCTCAGAGCAGAGCGTCTCAGAGCGTCTCAGAGCGGAGCATCTCAGAGCGTCTCAGAGCAGAGCGGAGTCTCAGAGCGGAGCGGAGCGTCTCAGAGCGGAGCGTCTCAGAGCGGAGCGGAGCAGAGCGTCTCAGAGCGGAGCGGAGCAGAGCGTCTCAGAGCGGAGCGTCTCAGAGCGGAGCGGAGCAAGGCGTCTCAGAGCAGAGCGGAGCGGAGCAGAGCGTCTCAGAGCAGAGCGGAGCGTCTCAGAGCGGAGCGGAGCAGAGCGTCTCAGAGCAAAGCGGAGCATCTCAGAGCGGAGCGGAGCAGAGCGTCTCAGAGCTGAGCGGAGCAGAGCGTCTCAGAGCGGAGCGGAGCAGAGCGTCTCATAGCGGAGCGTCTCAGAGCAGAGCGTCTCAGAGCGGAGCGGAGCAGAGCGTCTCAGAGCGGAGCGGAGCAGAGCGGAGCGTCTCAGAGCAGAGCGTCTCAGAGCAGAGCGTCTCAGAGCGTCTCAGAGCGGAGCATCTCAGAGCGTCTCAGAGCAGAGCGGAGTCTCAGAGCGGAGCGGAGCGTCTCAGAGCGGAGCGTCTCAGAGCGGAGCGGAGCAGAGCGTCTCAGAGCGGAGCGGAGCAGAGCGTCTCAGAGCAGAGCGGAGCATCTCAGAGCGTCTCAGATCAGAGCGTCTCAGAGCGGAGCGGAGCAGGGCGTCTCAGAGCAGAGCGGAGCGTCTCAGAGCGGAGCGGAGCAGAGCGTCTCAGAGCAAAGCGGAGCATCTCAGAGCGGAGCGGAGCAGAGCGTCTCAGGGCAGAGCTTCTCAGAGCGGAGCGGAGCAGAGCGTCTCAGATTAGAGCGGAGCATCTCAGAGCGGAGCGGAGCAGAGCGTCTCAGAGCAGAGCGGAGCGTCTCAGAGCGGAGCGGAGCAGAGCGTCTCAGAGCAGAGCGGAGCATCTCAGAGCGGAGCGGAGCAGAGCGTCTCAGAGCGGAGCGGAGCAGAGCGTCTCAGAGCGGAGCATCTCAGAGCAGAGCGGAGCATCTCAGAGCGGAGCGGAGCGTCTCAGAGCGGAGCGGAGCAGAGCGTCTCAGAGCAGAGCGGAGCGTCTCAGAGCGGAGCGGAGCAGAGCGTCTCAGAGCAGAGCGGAGCATCTCAGAGCGGAGCAGAGCGGAGCAGAGCGGATCATCTCAGAGCGGAGCGGAGCAGAGCGTCTCAGAGCAGAGCGGAGCATCTCAGAGCGGAGCAGAGCGTCTCAGAGCAGAGCGGAGCATCTCAGAGCGGAGCGGAGCAGAGCGTCTCAGAGCGGAGCGTCTCAGAGCGGAGCGGAGCAGAGCGTCTCAGAGCAGAGCGGAGCGGAGCGTCTCAGAGCGGAGCGGAGCATCTCAGAGCGTCTCAGAGCAGAGCGTCTAGGAGCGGAGCGGAGCAGAGCGTCTCAGAGCAGAGCGGAGCATCTCAGAGCGGAGCGGAGCATCTCAGAGCGGAGCAGAGCGGAGCATCTCAGAGCGGAGCGGAGCAGAGCGTCTCAGAGCAGAGCGGAGCATCTCAGAGCGGAGCGGAGCAGAGCGTCTCAGAGCAGAGCGGAGCATCTCAGAGCGGAGCGGAGCAGAGCGTCTCAGAGCAGAGCGGAGCGTCTCAGAGCGGAGCGGAGCAGAGCGTCTCAGAGCAGAGCGGAGCATCTCAGAGCGGAGCGGAGCAGAGCGTCTCAGAGCAGAGCGGAGCGTCTCAGAGCGGAGCGGAGCAGAGCGTCTCAGAGCAGAGCGGAGCGTCTCAGAGCAGAGCGTCTCAGAGCGGAGCAGAGCGTCTCAGATCAGAGCGTCTCAGAGCGGAGCGGAGCAGGGCGTCTCAGAGCAGAGCGGACCATCTCAGAGCGGAGCGGAGCATCTCAGAGCGGAGCAGAGCGTCTCAGAGCAGAGCGGAGCATCTCAGAGCGGAGCGGAGCAGAGCGTCTCAGAGCAGAGCGGAGCGTCTCAGAGCGGAGCGGAGCAGAGCGTCTCAGAGCAGAGCGGAGCATCTCAGAGCGGAGCGGAGCAGAGCGTCTCAGAGCGGAGCGTCTCAGAGCAGAGCGTCTCAAAGCGGAGCGGAGCAGAGCGTCTCAGAGCGGAGCGGAGCATCTCAGAGCGGAGCGGAGCAGAGCGTCTCAGAGCAGAGCGGAGCGTCTCAGAGCGGAGCGGAGCAGAGCGTCTCAGAGCAGAGCGGAGCATCTCAGAGCGGAGCGGAGCAGAGCGTCTCAGAGCGGAGCGTCTCAGAGCAGAGCGTCTCAAAGCGGAGCGGAGCAGAGCGTCTCAGAGCGGAGCGGAGCATCTCAGAGCGGAGCGGAGCAGAGCGTCTCAGAGCAGAGCGGAGCGTCTCAGAGCGGAGCGGAGCAGAGCGTCTCAGAGCAGAGCGGAGCGTCTCAGAGCGGAGCGGAGCAGAGCGTCTCAGAGCAGAGCGGAGCATCTCAGAGCGGAGCGGAGCAGAGCGTCTCAGAGCGGAGCGTCTCAGAGCAGAGCGTCTCAAAGCGGAGCGGAGCAGAGCGTCTCAGAGCGGAGCATCTCAGAGCGGAGCGTCTCAGAGCGGAGCGGAGCATCTCAGAGCGGAGCGGAGCAGAGCGTCTCAGATCGGAGCGGAGCATCTCAGAGCGGAGCGTCTCAGAGCGGAGCGTCTCAGAGCGGAGCGTCTCAGAGAGGAGCGGAGCAGAGCGTCTCAGAGCGGAGCGGAGCAGAGCGTCTCAGAGCGGAGCGTCTCAGAGCGGAGCGTCTCAGAGCGGAGCGGAGCAGAGCGTCTCAGAGCGGAGCGGAGCAGAGCGTCTCAGAGCAGAGCGGAGCATCTCAGAGCGTCTCAGAGCAGAGCGTCTAGGAGCGGAGCGGAGCAGAGCGTCTCAGAGCAGAGCGGAGCATCTCAGAGCGGAGCATCTCAGAGCGGAGCAGAGCAGAGCGTCTCAGAGCAGAGCGGAGCATCTCAGAGCGGAGCGGAGCATCTCAGAGCGGAGCAGAGCGTCTCAGAGCGGAGCGGAGCAGAGCGTCTCAGAGCGGAGCGGAGCAGAGCGTCTCAGAGCGGAGCGTCTCAGAGCGGAGCGGAGCAGGGCGTCTCAGAGCAGAGCGGAGCGGAGCAGAGCGTCTCAGAGCAGAGCGGAGCGTCTCAGAGCGGAGCGGAGCAGAGCGTCTCAGAGCAAAGCGGAGCATCTCAGAGCGGAGCGGGGCAGAGCGTCTCAGAGCGGAGCGGAGCAGAGCGTCTCAGAGCGGAGCGGAGCAGAGCGTCTCATAGCGGAGCGTCTCAGAGCAGAGCGTCTCAGAGCGGAGCGGAGCAGAGCGTCTCAGAGCGGAGCGGAGCATAGCGGAGCGTCTCAGAGCAGAGCGTCTCAGAGCAGAGCGTCTCAGAGCGTCTCAGAGCGGAGCATCTCAGAGCGTCTCAGAGCAGAGCGGAGTCTCAGAGCGGAGCGGAGCGTCTCAGAGCGGAGCGTCTCAGAGCGGAGCGGAGCAGAGCGTCTCAGAGCGGAGCGGAGCAGAGCGTCTCAGAGCAGAGCGGAGCATCTCAGAGCGTCTCAGATCAGAGCGTCTCAGAGCAGAGCGGAGCGGAGCAGAGCGTCTCAGAGCAGAGCGGAGCGTCTCAGAGCGGAGCGGAGCAGAGCGTCTCAGAGCAGAGCTTCTCAGAGCGGAGCGGAGCAGAGCGTCTCAGATTAGAGCGGAGCATCTCAGAGCGGAGCGTCTCAGAGCAGAGCGGAGCGTCTCAGAGCGGAGCGGATCAGAGCGTCTCAGAGCAGAGCGGAGCATCTCAGAGCGGAGCGGAGCAGAGCGTCTCAGAGCGGAGCGGAGCAGAGCGTCTCAGAGCGGAGCATCTCAGAGCAGAGCGGAGCATCTCAGAGCGGAGCGGAGCGTCTCAGAGCGGAGCGGAGCAGAGCGTCTCAGAGCAGAGCGGAGCGTCTCAGAGCGGAGCGGAGCATCTCAGAGCGTCTCAGAGCAGAGCGTCAAGGAGCGGAGCGGAGCAGAGCGTCTCAGAGCAGAGCGGAGCATCTCAGAGCGGAGCAGAGCGGAGCAGAGCGGAGCATCTCAGAGCGGAGCGGAGCAGAGCGTCTCAGAGCAGAGCGGAGCATCTCAGAGCGGAGCAGAGCGTCTCAGAGCAGAGCGGAGCATCTCAGAGCGGAGCGGAGCAGAGCGTCTCAGAGCGGAGCGGAGCAGAGCGGAGCAGAGCGGAGCGGAGCAGAGCGTCTCAGAGCAGAGCGGAGCGTCTCAGAGCGGAGCGTCTCAGAGCGGAGCGGAGCAGAGCGTCTCAGAGCGGAGCGGAGCAGAGCGTCTCAGAGCAGAGCGGAGCATCTCAGAGCGTCTCAGGTCAGAGCGTCTCAGAGCGGAGCGGAGCAGAGCGTCTCAGAGCGGAGCGGAGCATCTCAGAGCGGAGCAGAGCGGAGCATCTCAGAGCGGAGCGGAGCAGAGCGTCTCAGAGCGGAGCGGAGCAGAGCGGAGCATCTCAGAGCGGAGCGTCTCAGAGCGGAGCGTCTCAGAGCGGAGCGGAGCAGAGCGTCTCAGAGCAGAGCGGAGCGGAGCGTCTCAGAGCGGAGCGGAGCATCTCAGAGCGTCTCAGAGCAGAGCGTCTAGGAGCGGAGCGGAGCAGAGCATCTCAGAGCGGAGCGGAGCATCTCAGAGCGGAGCAGAGCGGAGCATCTCAGAGCGGAGCGGAGCAGAGCGTCTCAGAGCAGAGCGGAGCATCTCAGAGCGGAGCGGAGCAGAGCGTCTCAGAGCAGAGCGGAGCGTCTCAGAGCGGAGCGGAGCAGAGCGTCTCAGAGCAGAGCGGAGCATCTCAGAGCGGAGCGGAGCAGAGCGTCTCAGAGCAGAGCGGAGCGTCTCAGAGCGGAGCGGAGCAGAGCGTCTCAGAGCAGAGCGTCTCAGAGCGGAGCGGAGCAGAGCGTCTCAGAGCGGAGCGTCTCAGAGAGGAGCAGAGCGGAGCGTCTCAGAGCGGAGCGTCTCAGAGAGGAGCGGAGCAGAACGTCTCAGAGCGGAGCGTCTCAGAGCGGAGCGTCTCAGAGCGGAGCGTCTCAGAGCGGAGCGTCTCAGAGCGGAGCGGAGCAGAGCGTCTCAGAGCGGGGCGGAGCAGAGCGTCTCAGAGCAGAGCGGAGCATCTCAGAGCGTCTCAGAGCAGAGCGTCTAGGAGCGGAGCGGAGCAGAGCGTCTCAGAGCAGAGCGGAGCATCTCAGAGCGGAGCATCTCAGAGCGGAGCAGAGCGGAGCATCTCAGAGCGGAGCGGAGCAGAGCGTCTCAGAGCAGAGCGGAGCATCTCAGAGCGGAGCGGAGCATCTCAGAGCGGAGCAGAGCGTCTCAGAGCAGAGCGGAGCATCTCAGAGCGGAGCGGAGCAGAGCGTCTCAGAGCAGAGCGGAGCGTCTCAGAGCGGAGCGGAGCAGAGCGTCTCAGAGCAGAGCGGAGCATCTCAGAGCGGAGCGGAGCAGAGCGTCTCAGAGCGGAGCGTCTCAGAGCAGAGCGTCTCAGAGCGGAGCGGAGCAGAGCGTCTCAGAGCGGAGCATCTCAGAGCGGAGCGGAGCAGAGCGTCTCAGAGCGGAGCGGAGCAGAGCGGAGCATCTCAGATCGGAGCGGAGCAGAGCGTCTCAGAGCAGAGCGTCTCAGAGCGGAGCGTCTCAGAGCGGAGCGTCTCAGAGCGGAGCGGAGCAGAGCGTCTCAGATCGGAGCGGAGCGGAGCATCTCAGAGCGGAGCGTCTCAGAGCGGAGCGTCTCAGAGAGGAGCAGAGCGGAGCGTCTCAGAGCGGAGCGTCTCAGAGCGGACCGTCTCAGAGCGGAGCGGAGCAGAGCGTCTCAGAGCGGAGCGGAGCAGAGCGTCTCAGAGCGGAGCGTCTCAGAGCGGAGCGGAGCAGAGCGTCTCAGAGCGGAGCGGAGCAGAGCGTCTCAGAGCAGAGCGGAGCATCTCAGAGCGTCTCAGAGCAGAGCGTCTAGGAGCGGAGCGGAGCAGAGCGTCTCAGAGCAGAGCGGAGCATCTCAGAGCGGAGCAGAGCGGAGCATCTCAGAGCGGAGCGGAGCAGAGCGTCTCAGAGCAGAGCGGAGCATCTCAGAGCGGAGCGGAGCAGAGCGTCTCGGAGCAGAGCGGAGCGTCTCAGAGCGGATCGGAGCAGAGCGTCTCAGAGCAGAGCGGAGCATCTCAGAGCGGAGCGGAGCAGAGCGTCTCAGAGCGGAGCGGAGCATCTCAGAGCGGAGCGGAGCAGAGCGTCTCAGAGCGGAGCGGAGCGTCTCAGAGCGGAGCGTCTCAGAGCGGAGCGGAGCATCTCAGAGCGGAGCGGAGCAGAGCGTCTCAGAGCAGAGCGGAGCATCTCAGAGCGGAGCGGAGCAGAGCGTCTCAGAGCAGAGCGGAGCGTCTCAGAGCGGAGCGGAGCAGAGCGTCTCAGAGCAGAGCGGAGCATCTCAGAGCGGAGCGGAGCAGAGCGTCTCTGAGCAGAGCGGAGCGTCTCAGAGCGGAGCGGAGCAGAGCGTCTCAGAGCAGAGCGGAGCGTCTCAGAGCAGAGCGTCTCAGAGCGGAGCGGAGCAGAGCGTCTCAGAGCGGAGCATCTCAGAGCGGAGCGGAGCAGAGCGTCTCAGAGCGGAGCGGAGCAGAGCGGAGCATCTCAGAGCGGAGCGGAGCAGAGCGTCTCAGAGCAGAGCGTCTCAGAGCGGAGCGTCTCAGAGCGGAGCGGAGCAGAGCGTCTCAGAGCGGAGCGTCTCAGAGCGGAGCAGAGCGTCTCAGAGCGGAGCGGAGCAGAGCAGAGCGGAGCAGAGCGTCTCAGAGCAGAGCGGAGCATCTCAGAGCGGAGCGTCTCAGAGCGGAGCATCTCAGAGCGGAGCGGAGCAGAGCGTCTCAGAGCGGAGCGGAGCGTCTCAGAGCGGAGCGTCTCAGAGCGGAGCGGAGCAGAGCGTCTCAGAGCGGAGCGGAGCAGAGCGTCTCAGAGCAGAGCGTCTCAGAGCGGAGCGGAGCAGAGCGTCTCAGAGCGGAGCGGAGCAGAGCGGAGCGGAGCAGAGCGTCTCAGAGCAGAGCGGAGCGTCTCAGAGCGGAGCGGAGCAGAGCGTCTCAGAGCAAAGCGGAGCATCTCAGAGCGGAGCGGAGCAGAGCGTCTCAGAGCGGAGCGGAGCAGAGCGTCTCAGAGCGGAGCGGAGCGGAGCAGAGCGTCTCAGAGCAGAGCGGAGCGTCTCAGAGCGGAGCAGAGCGTCTCAGAGCAAAGCGGAGCATCTCAGAGCGGAGCGGAGCAGAGCGTCTCAGAGCGGAGCGGATCAGAGCGTCTCAGAGCGGAGCGGAGCAGAGCGTCTCAGAGCGGAGCGTCTCAGAGCAGAGCGTCTCAGAGCAGAGCGTCTCAGAGCGGAGCGGAGCAGAGCGTCTCAGAGTGGAGCGTCTCAGAGCGGAGCGGAGCAGAGCGTCTCAGAGCGGAGCATCTCAGAGCGTCTCAGAGCAGAGCGGAGCATCTCAGAGCGGAGCGGAGCAGAGCGTCTCAGAGCGGAGCGGACTAGAGCGTCTCAGAGCGGAGCGGAGCGTCTCAGAGCGGAGCGTCTCAGAGCGGAGCGGAGCAGAGCGTCTCAGAGCAGAGCGTCTCAGAGCGGAGCGGAGCAGAGCGGAGCGGAGCAGAGCGTCTCAGAGCAGAGCGGAGCGTCTCAGAGCGGAGCGGAGCAGAGCGTCTCAGAGCAAAGCGGAGCATCTCAGAGCGGAGCGGAGCAGAGCGTCTCAGAGCGGAACGGAGCAGAGCGTCTCAGAGCGGAGCAGAGCGTCTCATAGCGGAGCGTCTCAGAGCAGAGCGGAGCAGAGCGTCTCAGAGCAAAGCGGAGCATCTCAGAGCGGAGCGGAGCAGAGCGTCTCAGAGCGGAGCGGAGCAGAGCGTCTCAGAGCGGAGCGGAGCGGAGCAGAGCGTCTCAGAGCAGAGCAGAGCGTCTCAGAGCAAAGCGGAGCATCTCAGAGCGGAGCGGAGCAGAGCGTCTCAGAGCGGAGCGGAGCAGAGCGTCTCAGAGCGGAGCGGAGCAGAGCGTCTCAGAGCGGAGCGTCTCAGAGCAGAGCGTCTCAGAGCAGAGCGTCTCAGAGCGGAGCGGAGCAGAGCGTCTCAGAGCGGAGCGGAGCAGAGCGGAGCGTCTCAGAGCAGAGCGTCTCAGAGCGGAGCGGAGCAGAGCGTCTCAGAGCGGAGCATCTCAGAGCGTCTCAGAGCAGAGCGGAGCATCTCAGAGCGGAGCGGAGCAGAGCGTCTCAGAGCGGAGCGGACTAGAGCGTCTCAGAGCGGAGCGGAGCGTCTCAGAGCGGAGCGTCTCAGAGCGGAGCGGAGCAGAGCGTCTCAGAGCAGAGCGTCTCAGAGCGGAGCGGAGCAGAGCGGAGCGGAGCAGAGCGTCTCAGAGCAGAGCGGAGCGTCTCAGAGCGGAGCGGAGCAGAGCGTCTCAGAGCAAAGCGGAGCATCTCAGAGCGGAGCGGAGCAGAGCGTCTCAGAGCGGAACGGAGCAGAGCGTCTCAGAGCGGAGCGGAGCAGAGCGTCTCATAGCGGAGCGTCTCAGAGCAGAGCGTCTCAGAGCGGAGCGGAGCAGAGCGTCTCAGAGCGGAGCGGAGCGTCTCAGAGCAGAGCGTCTCAGAGCAGAGCGTCTCAGAGCGTCTCAGAGCGGAGCATCTCAGAGCGTCTCAGAGCAGAGCGGAGCATCTCAGAGCGGAGCGGAGCAGAGCGTCTCAGAGCGGAGCGGACTAGAGCGTCTCAGAGCGGAGCGGAGCGTCTCAGAGCGGAGCGTCTCAGAGCGGAGCGGAGCAGAGCGTCTCAGAGCGGAGCGGAGCAGAGCGTCTCAGAGCAGAGCGGAGCATCTCAGAGCGTCTCAGATCAGAGCGTCTCAGAGCGGAGCGGAGCAGGGCGTCTCAGAGCGGAGCAGAGCGTCTCAGAGCAGAGCGGAGCGGAGCGTCTCAGAGCGGAGCGGAGCAGAGCGGAGCATCTCAGAGCGTCTCAGAGCAGAGCGTCTAGGAGCGGAGCGGAGCAGAGCGTCTCAGAGCAGAGCGGAGCATCTCAGAGCGGAGCGGAGCATCTCAGAGCGGAGCAGAGCGGAGCATCTCAGAGCGGAGCGGAGCAGAGCGTCTCAGAGCAGAGCGGAGCATCTCAGAGCGGAGCGGATCAGAGCGTCTCAGAGCAGAGCGGAGCGTCTCAGAGCGGAGCGGAGCAGAGCGTCTCAGAGCAGAGCGGAGCATCTCAGAGCGGAGCGGAGCAGAGCGTCTCAGAGCAGAGCGGAGCGGAGCGGAGCGTCTCAGAGCAGAGCGGAGCGTCTCAGAGCAGAGCGTCTCAGAGCGGAGCGGAGCAGAGCGTCTCAGATCAGAGCGTCTCAGAGCGGAGCGGAGCAGGGCGTCTCAGAGCAGAGCGGACCATCTCAGAGCGGAGCAGAGCGTCTCAGAGCAGAGCGGAGCATCTCAGAGCGGAGCGGAGCGTCTCAGAGCGGAGCGTCTCAGAGCAGAGCGTCTCAGAGCGGAGCGGAGCAGAGCGTCTCAGAGCGGAGCATCTCAGAGCGGAGCGGAGCAGAGCGTCTCAGAGCGGAGCGGAGCATCTCAGAGCGGAGCGGAGCAGAGCGTCTCAGATCGGAGCGGAGCGGAGCATCTCAGAGCGGAGCATCTCAGAGCGGAGCGTCTCAGAGAGGAGCAGAGCGGAGCGTCTCAGAGCGGAGCGTCTCAGAGAGGAGCGGAGCAGAACGTCTCAGAGCGGAGCGGAGCAGAGCGTCTCAGAGCGGAGCGTCTCAGAGCGGAGCGTCTCAGAGCGGAGCGGAGCAGAGCGTCTCAGAGCGGAGCGGAGCAGAGCGTCTCAGAGCGGAGCGGAGCAGAGCGTCTCAGAGCAGAGCGGAGCATCTCAGACCGTCTCAGAGCAGAGCGTCTGGGAGCGGAGCGGAGCAGAGCGTCTCAGAGCAGAGCGGAGCATCTCAGAGCGGAGCATCTCAGAGCGGAGCAGAGCGGAGCATCTCAGAGCGGAGCGGAGCAGAGCGTCTCAGAGCAGAGCGGAGCATCTCAGAGGTATTTGGGGCGTGGGGGGGGCGTGGGGTGGGTATTTGGGGCGTGCGTGGGGTGGGTATTTGGGGCGTGCGTGGGGTGGGTATTTGGGGCGTGCGTGGGGTGGGTATTTGGGGCGTGGGGTGGGTATTTGGGGCGTGCGTGGGGTGGGTATTTGGGGCGTGCGTGGGGTGGGTATTTGGGGCGTGCGTGGGGTGGGTATTTGGGGCGTGCGTGGGGTGGGTATTTGGGGCGTGGGGTGGGTATTTGGGGCGTGCGTGGGGTGGGTATTTGGGGCGTGCGTGGGGTGGGTATTTGGGGCGTGCGTGGGGTGGGTATTTGGGGCGTGCGTGGGGTGGGTATTTGGGGCGTTTGGTGGGTATTTGGGGCGTGCGTGGGGTGGGTATTTGGGGCGTGCGTGGGGTGGGTATTTGGGGCGTGCGTGGGGTGGGTATTTGGGGCGTGCGTGGGGTGGGTATTTGGGGCGTGGGGTGGGTATTTGGGGCGTGCGTGGGGTGGGTATTTGGGGCGTGCGTGGGGTGGGTATTTGGGGCGTGGGGTGGGTATTTGGGGCGTGCGTGGGGTGGGTATTTGGGGCGTGCGTGGGGTGGGTATTTGGGGCGTGCGTGGGGTGGGTATTTGGGGCGTGCGTGGGGTGGGTATTTGGGGCGTGGGGTGGGTATTTGGGGCGTGCGTGGGGTGGGTATTTGGGGCGTGCGTGGGGTGGGTATTTGGGGCGTGCGTGGGGTGGGTATTTGGGGCGTGGGGTGGGTATTTGGGGCGTGCGTGGGGTGGGTATTTGGGGCGTGCGTGGGGTGGGTATTTGGGGCGTGCGTGGGGTGGGTATTTGGGGCGTGGGGTGGGTATTTGGGGCGTGCGTGGGGTGGGTATTTGGGGCGTGCGTGGGTGGGTATTTGGGGCGTGCGTGGGGTGGGTATTTGGGGCGTGCGTGGGGTGGGTATTTGGGGCGTGGGGTGGGTATTTGGGGCGTGCGTGGGTGGGTATTTGGGGCGTGCGTGGGGTGGGTATTTGGGGCGTGCGTGGGGTGGGTATTTGGGGCGTGCGTGGGGTGGGTATTTGGGGCGTGGGGTGGGTATTTGGGGCGTGCGTGGGGTGGGTATTTGGGGCGTGCGTGGGGTGGGTATTTGGGGCGTGCGTGGGGTGGGTATTTGGGGCGTGGGGTGGGTATTTGGGGCGTGCGTGGGGTGGGTATTTGGGGCGTGCGTGGGGTGGGTATTTGGGGCGTGCGTGGGGTGGGTATTTGGGGTGCGTGGGGTGGGTATTTGGGGCGTGCGTGGGGTGGGTATTTGGGGCGTGCGTGGGGTGGGTATTTGGGGCGTGCGTGGGGTGGGTATTTGGGGCGTGCGTGGGGTGGGTATTTGGGGCGTGGGGTGGGTATTTGGGGCGTGCGTGGGGTGGGTATTTGGGGCGTGCGTGGGGTGGGTATTTGGGGCGTGCGTGGGGTGGGTATTTGGGGCGTGCGTGGGGTGGGTATTTGGGGCGTGGGGTGGGTATTTGGGGCGTGCGTGGGGTGGGTATTTGGGGCGTGCGTGGGGTGGGTATTTGGGGCGTGCGTGGGGTGGGTATTTGGGGCGTGCGTGGGGTGGGTATTTGGGGCGTGCGTGGGGTGGGTATTTGGGGCGTGCGTGGGGTGGGTATTTGGGGCGTGCGTGGGGTGGGTATTTGGGGGTGGTGTGGTGGGGTGGGTATTTGGGGCGTGCGTGGGGTGGGTATTTGGGGCGTGCGTGGGGTGGGTATTTGGGGCGTGCGTGGGGTGGGTATTTGGGGCGTGCGTGGGGTGGGTATTTGGGGCGTGGGGTGGGTATTTGGGGCGTGCGTGGGGTGGGTATTTGGGGCGTGCGTGGGGTGGGTATTTGGGGCGTGCGTGGGGTGGGTATTTGGGGCGTGCGTGGGGTGGGTATTTGGGGGCGTGGGGTGGGTATTTGGGGCGTGCGTGGGGTGGGTATTTGGGGCGTGCGTGGGGTGGGTATTTGGGGCGTGCGTGGGGTGGGTATTTGGGGCGTGGGGTGGGTATTTGGGGCGTGCGTGGGGTGGGTATTTGGGGCGTGCGTGGGGTGGGTATTTGGGGCGTGCGTGGGGTGGGTATTTGGGGCGTGCGTGGGGTGGGTATTTGGGGCGTGCGTGGGGTGGGTATTTGGGGCGTGCGTGGGGTGGGTATTTGGGGCGTGCGTGGGGTGGGTATTTGGGGCGTGCGTGGGGTGGGTATTTGGGGCGTGCGTGGGGTGGGTATTTGGGGCGTGCGTGGGGTGGGTATTTGGGGCGTGCGTGGGGTGGGTATTTGGGGCGTGCGTGGGGTGGGTATTTGGGGCGTGGGGTGGGTATTTGGGGCGTGCGTGGGGTGGGTATTTGGGGCGTGCGTGGGGTGGGTATTTGGGGCGTGCGTGGGGTGGGTATTTGGGGCGTGGGGTGGGTATTTGGGGCGTGGGGTGGGTATTTGGGGCGTGCGTGGGGTGGGTATTTGGGGCGTGCGTGGGGTGGGTATTTGGGGCGTGCGTGGGGTGGGTATTTGGGGCGTGGGGTGGGTATTTGGGGCGTGCGTGGGGTGGGTATTTGGGGCGTGCGTGGGGTGGGTATTTGGGGCGTGCGTGGGGTGGGTATTTGGGGCGTGCGTGGGGTGGGTATTTGGGGCGTGGGGTGGGTATTTGGGGCGTGCGTGGGGTGGGTATTTGGGGCGTGCGTGGGGTGGGTATTTGGGGCGTGCGTGGGGTGGGTATTTGGGGCGTGCGTGGGGTGGGTATTTGGGGCGGTGGGGTGGGTATTTGGGGCGTGCGTGGGGTGGGTATTTGGGGCGTGCGTGGGGTGGGTATTTGGGGCGTGCGTGGGGTGGGTATTTGGGGCGTGCGTGGGGTGGGTATTTGGGGCGCGTGGGGTGGGTATTTGGGGCGTGCGTGGGGTGGGTATTTGGGGCGTGCGTGGGGTGGGTATTTGGGGCGTGCGTGGGGTGGGTATTTGGGGCGTGCGTGGGGTGGGTATTTGGGGCGTGCGTGGGGTGGGTATTTGGGGCGTGCGTGGGGTGGGTATTTGGGGGTGCGTGGGGTGGGTATTTGGGGCGTGCGTGGGGTGGGTATTTGGGTGCGTGGGGTGGGTATTTGGGGCGTGCGTGGGGTGGGTATTTGGGGCGTGCGTGGGGTGGGTATTTGGGGCGTGCGTGGGGTGGGTATTTGGGGCGTGCGTGGGGTGGGTATTTGGGGCGTGCGTGGGGTGGGTATTTGGGGCGTGCGTGGGGTGGGTATTTGGGGCGTGCGTGGGGTGGGTATTTGGGGCGTGCGTGGGGTGGGTATTTGGGGCGTGCGTGGGGTGGGTATTTGGGGCGTGCGTGGGGTGGGTATTTGGGGCGTGCGTGGGGTGGGTATTTGGGGCGTGCGTGGGGTGGGTATTTGGGGCGTGCGTGGGGTGGGTATTTGGGGCGTGCGTGGGGTGGGTATTTGGGGCGTGCGTGGGGTGGGTATTTGGGGCGTGCGTGGGGTGGGTATTTGGGGCGTGCGTGGGGTGGGTATTTGGGGCGTGCGTGGGGTGGGTATTTGGGGCGTGCGTGGGGTGGGTATTTGGGGCGTGCGTGGGGTGGGTATTTGGGGCGTGCGTGGGGTGGGTATTTGGGGCGTGCGTGGGGTGGGTATTTGGGGCGTGCGTGGGGTGGGTATTTGGGGCGTGCGTGGGGTGGGTATTTGGGGCGTGCGTGGGGTGGGTATTTGGGGCGTGCGTGGGGTGGGTATTTGGGGCGTGCGTGGGGTGGGTATTTGGGGCGTGCGTGGGGTGGGTATTTGGGGCGTGCGTGGGGTGGGTATTTGGGGCGTGCGTGGGGTGGGTATTTGGGGCGTGCGTGGGGTGGGTATTTGGGGCGTGCGTGGGGTGGGTATTTGGGGCGTGCGTGGGGTGGGTATTTGGGGCGTGCGTGGGGTGGGTATTTGGGGCGTGCGTGGGGTGGGTATTTGGGGCGTGCGTGGGGTGGGTATTTGGGGCGTGCGTGGGGTGGGTATTTGGGGCGTGCGTGGGGTGGGTATTTGGGGCGTGCGTGGGGTGGGTATTTGGGGCGTGCGTGGGGTGGGTATTTGGGGCGTGCGTGGGGTGGGTATTTGGGGCGTGCGTGGGGTGGGTATTTGGGGCGTGCGTGGGGTGGGTATTTGGGGCGTGCGTGGGGTGGGTATTTGGGGCGTGCGTGGGGTGGGTATTTGGGGCGTGCGTGGGGTGGGTATTTGGGGCGTGCGTGGGGTGGGTATTTGGGGCGTGCGTGGGGTGGGTATTTGGGGCGTGCGTGGGGTGGGTATTTGGGGCGTGCGTGGGGTGGGTATTTGGGGCGTGCGTGGGGTGGGTATTTGGGGCGTGCGTGGGGTGGGTATTTGGGGCGTGCGTGGGGTGGGTATTTGGGGCGTGCGTGGGGTGGGTATTTGGGGCGTGCGTGGGGTGGGTATTTGGGGCGTGCGTGGGGTGGGTATTTGGGGCGTGCGTGGGGTGGGTATTTGGGGCGTGCGTGGGGTGGGTATTTGGGGCGTGCGTGGGGTGGGTATTTGGGGCGTGCGTGGGGTGGGTATTTGGGGCGTGCGTGGGGTGGGTATTTGGGGCGTGCGTGGGGTGGGTATTTGGGGCGTGCGTGGGGTGGGTATTTGGGGCGTGCGTGGGGTGGGTATTTGGGGCGTGCGTGGGGTGGGTATTTGGGGCGTGCGTGGGGTGGGTATTTGGGGCGTGCGTGGGGTGGGTATTTGGGGCGTGCGTGGGGTGGGTATTTGGGGCGTGCGTGGGGTGGGTATTTGGGGCGTGCGTGGGGTGGGTATTTGGGGCGTGCGTGGGGTGGGTATTTGGGGCGTGCGTGGGGTGGGTATTTGGGGCGTGCGTGGGGTGGGTATTTGGGGCGTGCGTGGGGTGGGTATTTGGGGCGTGCGTGGGGTGGGTATTTGGGGCGTGCGTGGGGTGGGTATTTGGGGCGTGCGTGGGGTGGGTATTTGGGGCGTGCGTGGGGTGGGTATTTGGGGCGTGCGTGGGGTGGGTATTTGGGGCGTGCGTGGGGTGGGTATTTGGGGCGTGCGTGGGGTGGGTATTTGGGGCGTGCGTGGGGTGGGTATTTGGGGCGTGCGTGGGGTGGGTATTTGGGGCGTGCGTGGGGTGGGTATTTGGGGCGTGCGTGGGGTGGGTATTTGGGGCGTGCGTGGGGTGGGTATTTGGGGCGTGCGTGGGGTGGGTATTTGGGGCGTGCGTGGGGTGGGTATTTGGGGCGTGCGTGGGGTGGGTATTTGGGGCGTGCGTGGGGTGGGTATTTGGGGCGTGCGTGGGGTGGGTATTTGGGGCGTGCGTGGGGTGGGTATTTGGGGCGTGCGTGGGGTGGGTATTTGGGGCGTGCGTGGGGTGGGTATTTGGGGCGTGCGTGGGGTGGGTATTTGGGGCGTGCGTGGGGTGGGTATTTGGGGCGTGCGTGGGGTGGGTATTTGGGGCGTGCGTGGGGTGGGTATTTGGGGCGTGCGTGGGGTGGGTATTTGGGGCGTGCGTGGGGTGGGTATTTGGGGCGTGCGTGGGGTGGGTATTTGGGGCGTGCGTGGGGTGGGTATTTGGGGCGTGCGTGGGGTGGGTATTTGGGGCGTGCGTGGGGTGGGTATTTGGGGCGTGCGTGGGGTGGGTATTTGGGGCGTGCGTGGGGTGGGTATTTGGGGCGTGCGTGGGGTGGGTATTTGGGGCGTGCGTGGGGTGGGTATTTGGGGCGTGCGTGGGGTGGGTATTTGGGGCGTGCGTGGGGTGGGTATTTGGGGCGTGCGTGGGGTGGGTATTTGGGGCGTGCGTGGGGTGGGTATTTGGGGCGTGCGTGGGGTGGGTATTTGGGGCGTGCGTGGGGTGGGTATTTGGGGCGTGCGTGGGGTGGGTATTTGGGGCGTGCGTGGGGTGGGTATTTGGGGCGTGCGTGGGGTGGGTATTTGGGGCGTGCGTGGGGTGGGTATTTGGGGCGTGCGTGGGGTGGGTATTTGGGGCGTGCGTGGGGTGGGTATTTGGGGCGTGCGTGGGGTGGGTATTTGGGGCGTGCGTGGGGTGGGTATTTGGGGCGTGCGTGGGGTGGGTATTTGGGGCGTGCGTGGGGTGGGTATTTGGGGCGTGCGTGGGGTGGGTATTTGGGGCGTGCGTGGGGTGGGTATTTGGGGCGTGCGTGGGGTGGGTATTTGGGGCGTGCGTGGGGTGGGTATTTGGGGCGTGCGTGGGGTGGGTATTTGGGGCGTGCGTGGGGTGGGTATTTGGGGCGTGCGTGGGGTGGGTATTTGGGGCGTGCGTGGGGTGGGTATTTGGGGCGTGCGTGGGGTGGGTATTTGGGGCGTGCGTGGGGTGGGTATTTGGGGCGTGCGTGGGGTGGGTATTTGGGGCGTGCGTGGGGTGGGTATTTGGGGCGTGCGTGGGGTGGGTATTTGGGGCGTGCGTGGGGTGGGTATTTGGGGCGTGCGTGGGGTGGGTATTTGGGGCGTGCGTGGGGTGGGTATTTGGGGCGTGCGTGGGGTGGGTATTTGGGGCGTGCGTGGGGTGGGTATTTGGGGCGTGCGTGGGGTGGGTATTTGGGGCGTGCGTGGGGTGGGTATTTGGGGCGTGCGTGGGGTGGGTATTTGGGGCGTGCGTGGGGTGGGTATTTGGGGCGTGCGTGGGGTGGGTATTTGGGGCGTGCGTGGGGTGGGTATTTGGGGCGTGCGTGGGGTGGGTATTTGGGGCGTGCGTGGGGTGGGTATTTGGGGCGTGCGTGGGGTGGGTATTTGGGGCGTGCGTGGGGTGGGTATTTGGGGCGTGCGTGGGGTGGGTATTTGGGGCGTGCGTGGGGTGGGTATTTGGGGCGTGCGTGGGGTGGGTATTTGGGGCGTGCGTGGGGTGGGTATTTGGGGCGTGCGTGGGGTGGGTATTTGGGGCGTGCGTGGGGTGGGTATTTGGGGCGTGCGTGGGGTGGGTATTTGGGGCGTGCGTGGGGTGGGTATTTGGGGCGTGCGTGGGGTGGGTATTTGGGGCGTGCGTGGGGTGGGTATTTGGGGCGTGCGTGGGGTGGGTATTTGGGGCGTGCGTGGGGTGGGTATTTGGGGCGTGCGTGGGGTGGGTATTTGGGGCGTGCGTGGGGTGGGTATTTGGGGCGTGCGTGGGGTGGGTATTTGGGGCGTGCGTGGGGTGGGTATTTGGGGCGTGCGTGGGGTGGGTATTTGGGGCGTGCGTGGGGTGGGTATTTGGGGCGTGCGTGGGGTGGGTATTTGGGGCGTGCGTGGGGTGGGTATTTGGGGCGTGCGTGGGGTGGGTATTTGGGGCGTGCGTGGGGTGGGTATTTGGGGCGTGCGTGGGGTGGGTATTTGGGGCGTGCGTGGGGTGGGTATTTGGGGCGTGCGTGGGGTGGGTATTTGGGGCGTGCGTGGGGTGGGTATTTGGGGCGTGCGTGGGGTGGGTATTTGGGGCGTGCGTGGGGTGGGTATTTGGGGCGTGCGTGGGGTGGGTATTTGGGGCGTGCGTGGGGTGGGTATTTGGGGCGTGCGTGGGGTGGGTATTTGGGGCGTGCGTGGGGTGGGTATTTGGGGCGTGCGTGGGGTGGGTATTTGGGGCGTGCGTGGGGTGGGTATTTGGGGCGTGCGTGGGGTGGGTATTTGGGGCGTGCGTGGGGTGGGTATTTGGGGCGTGCGTGGGGTGGGTATTTGGGGCGTGCGTGGGGTGGGTATTTGGGGCGTGCGTGGGGTGGGTATTTGGGGCGTGCGTGGGGTGGGTATTTGGGGCGTGCGTGGGGTGGGTATTTGGGGCGTGCGTGGGGTGGGTATTTGGGGCGTGCGTGGGGTGGGTATTTGGGGCGTGCGTGGGGTGGGTATTTGGGGCGTGCGTGGGGTGGGTATTTGGGGCGTGCGTGGGGTGGGTATTTGGGGCGTGCGTGGGGTGGGTATTTGGGGCGTGCGTGGGGTGGGTATTTGGGGCGTGCGTGGGGTGGGTATTTGGGGCGTGCGTGGGGTGGGTATTTGGGGCGTGCGTGGGGTGGGTATTTGGGGCGTGCGTGGGGTGGGTATTTGGGGCGTGCGTGGGGTGGGTATTTGGGGCGTGCGTGGGGTGGGTATTTGGGGCGTGCGTGGGGTGGGTATTTGGGGCGTGCGTGGGGTGGGTATTTGGGGCGTGCGTGGGGTGGGTATTTGGGGCGTGCGTGGGGTGGGTATTTGGGGCGTGCGTGGGGTGGGTATTTGGGGCGTGCGTGGGGTGGGTATTTGGGGCGTGCGTGGGGTGGGTATTTGGGGCGTGCGTGGGGTGGGTATTTGGGGCGTGCGTGGGGTGGGTATTTGGGGCGTGCGTGGGGTGGGTATTTGGGGCGTGCGTGGGGTGGGTATTTGGGGCGTGCGTGGGGTGGGTATTTGGGGCGTGCGTGGGGTGGGTATTTGGGGCGTGCGTGGGGTGGGTATTTGGGGCGTGCGTGGGGTGGGTATTTGGGGCGTGCGTGGGGTGGGTATTTGGGGCGTGCGTGGGGTGGGTATTTGGGGCGTGCGTGGGGTGGGTATTTGGGGCGTGCGTGGGGTGGGTATTTGGGGCGTGCGTGGGGTGGGTATTTGGGGCGTGCGTGGGGTGGGTATTTGGGGCGTGCGTGGGGTGGGTATTTGGGGCGTGCGTGGGGTGGGTATTTGGGGCGTGCGTGGGGTGGGTATTTGGGGCGTGCGTGGGGTGGGTATTTGGGGCGTGCGTGGGGTGGGTATTTGGGGCGTGCGTGGGGTGGGTATTTGGGGCGTGCGTGGGGTGGGTATTTGGGGCGTGCGTGGGGTGGGTATTTGGGGCGTGCGTGGGGTGGGTATTTGGGGCGTGCGTGGGGTGGGTATTTGGGGCGTGCGTGGGGTGGGTATTTGGGGCGTGCGTGGGGTGGGTATTTGGGGCGTGCGTGGGGTGGGTATTTGGGGCGTGCGTGGGGTGGGTATTTGGGGCGTGCGTGGGGTGGGTATTTGGGGCGTGCGTGGGGTGGGTATTTGGGGCGTGCGTGGGGTGGGTATTTGGGGCGTGCGTGGGGTGGGTATTTGGGGCGTGCGTGGGGTGGGTATTTGGGGCGTGCGTGGGGTGGGTATTTGGGGCGTGCGTGGGGTGGGTATTTGGGGCGTGCGTGGGGTGGGTATTTGGGGCGTGCGTGGGGTGGGTATTTGGGGCGTGCGTGGGGTGGGTATTTGGGGCGTGCGTGGGGTGGGTATTTGGGGCGTGCGTGGGGTGGGTATTTGGGGCGTGCGTGGGGTGGGTATTTGGGGCGTGCGTGGGGTGGGTATTTGGGGCGTGCGTGGGGTGGGTATTTGGGGCGTGCGTGGGGTGGGTATTTGGGGCGTGCGTGGGGTGGGTATTTGGGGCGTGCGTGGGGTGGGTATTTGGGGCGTGCGTGGGGTGGGTATTTGGGGCGTGCGTGGGGTGGGTATTTGGGGCGTGCGTGGGGTGGGTATTTGGGGCGTGCGTGGGGTGGGTATTTGGGGCGTGCGTGGGGTGGGTATTTGGGGCGTGCGTGGGGTGGGTATTTGGGGCGTGCGTGGGGTGGGTATTTGGGGCGTGCGTGGGGTGGGTATTTGGGGCGTGCGTGGGGTGGGTATTTGGGGCGTGCGTGGGGTGGGTATTTGGGGCGTGCGTGGGGTGGGTATTTGGGGCGTGCGTGGGGTGGGTATTTGGGGCGTGCGTGGGGTGGGTATTTGGGGCGTGCGTGGGGTGGGTATTTGGGGCGTGCGTGGGGTGGGTATTTGGGGCGTGCGTGGGGTGGGTATTTGGGGCGTGCGTGGGGTGGGTATTTGGGGTCGTGGGGTGGGTATTTGGGGCGTGCGTGGGGTGGGTATTTGGGGCGTGCGTGGGGTGGGTATTTGGGGCGTGCGTGGGGTGGGTATTTGGGGCGTGCGTGGGGTGGGTATTTGGGGCGTGCGTGGGGTGGGTATTTGGGGCGTGCGTGGGGTGGGTATTTGGGGCGTGCGTGGGGTGGGTATTTGGGGCGTGCGTGGGGTGGGTATTTGGGGCGTGCGTGGGGTGGGTATTTGGGGCGTGCGTGGGGTGGGTATTTGGGGCGTGCGTGGGGTGGGTATTTGGGGCGTGCGTGGGGTGGGTATTTGGGGCGTGCGTGGGGTGGGTATTTGGGGCGTGCGTGGGGTGGGTATTTGGGGCGTGCGTGGGGTGGGTATTTGGGGCGTGCGTGGGGTGGGTATTTGGGGCGTGCGTGGGGTGGGTATTTGGGGCGTGCGTGGGGTGGGTATTTGGGGCGTGCGTGGGGTGGGTATTTGGGGCGTGCGTGGGGTGGGTATTTGGGGCGTGCGTGGGGTGGGTATTTGGGGCGTGCGTGGGGTGGGTATTTGGGGCGTGCGTGGGGTGGGTATTTGGGGCGTGCGTGGGGTGGGTATTTGGGGCGTGCGTGGGGTGGGTATTTGGGGCGTGCGTGGGGTGGGTATTTGGGGCGTGCGTGGGGTGGGTATTTGGGGCGTGCGTGGGGTGGGTATTTGGGGCGTGCGTGGGGTGGGTATTTGGGGCGTGCGTGGGGTGGGTATTTGGGGCGTGCGTGGGGTGGGTATTTGGGGCGTGCGTGGGGTGGGTATTTGGGGCGTGCGTGGGGTGGGTATTTGGGGCGTGCGTGGGGTGGGTATTTGGGGCGTGCGTGGGGTGGGTATTTGGGGCGTGCGTGGGGTGGGTATTTGGGGCGTGCGTGGGGTGGGTATTTGGGGCGTGCGTGGGGTGGGTATTTGGGGCGTGCGTGGGGTGGGTATTTGGGGCGTGCGTGGGGTGGGTATTTGGGGCGTGCGTGGGGTGGGTATTTGGGGCGTGCGTGGGGTGGGTATTTGGGGCGTGCGTGGGGTGGGTATTTGGGGCGTGCGTGGGGTGGGTATTTGGGGCGTGCGTGGGGTGGGTATTTGGGGCGTGCGTGGGGTGGGTATTTGGGGCGTGCGTGGGGTGGGTATTTGGGGCGTGCGTGGGGTGGGTATTTGGGGCGTGCGTGGGGTGGGTATTTGGGGCGTGCGTGGGGTGGGTATTTGGGGCGTGCGTGGGGTGGGTATTTGGGGCGTGCGTGGGGTGGGTATTTGGGGCGTGCGTGGGGTGGGTATTTGGGGCGTGCGTGGGGTGGGTATTTGGGGCGTGCGTGGGGTGGGTATTTGGGGCGTGCGTGGGGTGGGTATTTGGGGCCGTGCGTGGGGTGGGTATTTGGGGCGTGCGTGGGGTGGGTATTTGGGGCGTGCGTGGGGTGGGTATTTGGGGCGTGCGTGGGGTGGGTATTTGGGGCGTGCGTGGGGTGGGTATTTGGGGCGTGCGTGGGGTGGGTATTTGGGGCGTGCGTGGGGTGGGTATTTGGGGCGTGCGTGGGGTGGGTATTTGGGGCGTGCGTGGGGTGGGTATTTGGGGCGTGCGTGGGGTGGGTATTTGGGGCGTGCGTGGGGTGGGTATTTGGGGCGTGCGTGGGGTGGGTATTTGGGGCGTGCGTGGGGTGGGTATTTGGGGCGTGCGTGGGGTGGGTATTTGGGGCGTGCGTGGGGTGGGTATTTGGGGCGTGCGTGGGGTGGGTATTTGGGGCGTGCGTGGGGTGGGTATTTGGGGCGTGCGTGGGGTGGGTATTTGGGGCGTGCGTGGGGTGGGTATTTGGGGCGTGCGTGGGGTGGGTATTTGGGGCGTGCGTGGGGTGGGTATTTGGGGCGTGCGTGGGGTGGGTATTTGGGGCGTGCGTGGGGTGGGTATTTGGGGCGTGCGTGGGGTGGGTATTTGGGGCGTGCGTGGGGTGGGTATTTGGGGCGTGCGTGGGGTGGGTATTTGGGGCGTGCGTGGGGTGGGTATTTGGGGCGTGCGTGGGGTGGGTATTTGGGGCGTGCGTGGGGTGGGTATTTGGGGCGTGCGTGGGGTGGGTATTTGGGGCGTGCGTGGGGTGGGTATTTGGGGCGTGCGTGGGGTGGGTATTTGGGGCGTGCGTGGGGTGGGTATTTGGGGCGTGCGTGGGGTGGGTATTTGGGGCGTGCGTGGGGTGGGTATTTGGGGCGTGCGTGGGGTGGGTATTTGGGGCGTGCGTGGGGTGGGTATTTGGGGCGTGCGTGGGGTGGGTATTTGGGGCGTGCGTGGGGTGGGTATTTGGGGCGTGCGTGGGGTGGGTATTTGGGGCGTGCGTGGGGTGGGTATTTGGGGCGTGCGTGGGGTGGGTATTTGGGGCGTGCGTGGGGTGGGTATTTGGGGCGTGCGTGGGGTGGGTATTTGGGGCGTGCGTGGGGTGGGTATTTGGGGCGTGCGTGGGGTGGGTATTTGGGGCGTGCGTGGGGTGGGTATTTGGGGCGTGCGTGGGGTGGGTATTTGGGGCGTGCGTGGGGTGGGTATTTGGGGCGTGCGTGGGGTGGGTATTTGGGGCGTGCGTGGGGTGGGTATTTGGGGCGTGCGTGGGGTGGGTATTTGGGGCGTGCGTGGGGTGGGTATTTGGGGCGTGCGTGGGGTGGGTATTTGGGGCGTGCGTGGGGTGGGTATTTGGGGCGTGCGTGGGGTGGGTATTTGGGGCGTGCGTGGGGTGGGTATTTGGGGCGTGCGTGGGGTGGGTATTTGGGGCGTGCGTGGGGTGGGTATTTGGGGCGTGCGTGGGGTGGGTATTTGGGGCGTGCGTGGGGTGGGTATTTGGGGCGTGCGTGGGGTGGGTATTTGGGGCGTGCGTGGGGTGGGTATTTGGGGCGTGCGTGGGGTGGGTATTTGGGGCGTGCGTGGGGTGGGTATTTGGGGCGTGCGTGGGGTGGGTATTTGGGGCGTGCGTGGGGTGGGTATTTGGGGCGTGCGTGGGGTGGGTATTTGGGGCGTGCGTGGGGTGGGTATTTGGGGCGTGCGTGGGGTGGGTATTTGGGGCGTGCGTGGGGTGGGTATTTGGGGCGTGCGTGGGGTGGGTATTTGGGGCGTGCGTGGGGTGGGTATTTGGGGCGTGCGTGGGGTGGGTATTTGGGGCGTGCGTGGGGTGGGTATTTGGGGCGTGCGTGGGGTGGGTATTTGGGGCGTGCGTGGGGTGGGTATTTGGGGCGTGCGTGGGGTGGGTATTTGGGGCGTGCGTGGGGTGGGTATTTGGGGCGTGCGTGGGGTGGGTATTTGGGGCGTGCGTGGGGTGGGTATTTGGGGCGTGCGTGGGGTGGGTATTTGGGGCGTGCGTGGGGTGGGTATTTGGGGCGTGCGTGGGGTGGGTATTTGGGGCGTGCGTGGGGTGGGTATTTGGGGCGTGCGTGGGGTGGGTATTTGGGGCGTGCGTGGGGTGGGTATTTGGGGCGTGCGTGGGGTGGGTATTTGGGGCGTGCGTGGGGTGGGTATTTGGGGCGTGCGTGGGGTGGGTATTTGGGGCGTGCGTGGGGTGGGTATTTGGGGCGTGCGTGGGGTGGGTATTTGGGGCGTGCGTGGGGTGGGTATTTGGGGCGTGCGTGGGGTGGGTATTTGGGGCGTGCGTGGGGTGGGTATTTGGGGCGTGCGTGGGGTGGGTATTTGGGGCGTGCGTGGGGTGGGTATTTGGGGCGTGCGTGGGGTGGGTATTTGGGGCGTGCGTGGGGTGGGTATTTGGGGCGTGCGTGGGGTGGGTATTTGGGGCGTGCGTGGGGTGGGTATTTGGGGCGTGCGTGGGGTGGGTATTTGGGGCGTGCGTGGGGTGGGTATTTGGGGCGTGCGTGGGGTGGGTATTTGGGGCGTGCGTGGGGTGGGTATTTGGGGCGTGCGTGGGGTGGGTATTTGGGGCGTGCGTGGGGTGGGTATTTGGGGCGTGCGTGGGGTGGGTATTTGGGGCGTGCGTGGGGTGGGTATTTGGGGCGTGCGTGGGGTGGGTATTTGGGGCGTGCGTGGGGTGGGTATTTGGGGCGTGCGTGGGGTGGGTATTTGGGGCGTGCGTGGGGTGGGTATTTGGGGCGTGCGTGGGGTGGGTATTTGGGGCGTGCGTGGGGTGGGTATTTGGGGCGTGCGTGGGGTGGGTATTTGGGGCGTGCGTGGGGTGGGTATTTGGGGCGTGCGTGGGGTGGGTATTTGGGGCGTGCGTGGGGTGGGTATTTGGGGCGTGCGTGGGGTGGGTATTTGGGGCGTGCGTGGGGTGGGTATTTGGGGCGTGCGTGGGGTGGGTATTTGGGGCGTGCGTGGGGTGGGTATTTGGGGCGTGCGTGGGGTGGGTATTTGGGGCGTGCGTGGGGTGGGTATTTGGGGCGTGCGTGGGGTGGGTATTTGGGGCGTGCGTGGGGTGGGTATTTGGGGCGTGCGTGGGGTGGGTATTTGGGGCGTGCGTGGGGTGGGTATTTGGGGCGTGCGTGGGGTGGGTATTTGGGGCGTGCGTGGGGTGGGTATTTGGGGCGTGCGTGGGGTGGGTATTTGGGGCGTGCGTGGGGTGGGTATTTGGGGCGTGCGTGGGGTGGGTATTTGGGGCGTGCGTGGGGTGGGTATTTGGGGCGTGCGTGGGGTGGGTATTTGGGGCGTGCGTGGGGTGGGTATTTGGGGCGTGCGTGGGGTGGGTATTTGGGGCGTGCGTGGGGTGGGTATTTGGGGCGTGCGTGGGGTGGGTATTTGGGGCGTGCGTGGGGTGGGTATTTGGGGCGTGCGTGGGGTGGGTATTTGGGGCGTGCGTGGGGTGGGTATTTGGGGCGTGCGTGGGGTGGGTATTTGGGGCGTGCGTGGGGTGGGTATTTGGGGCGTGCGTGGGGTGGGTATTTGGGGCGTGCGTGGGGTGGGTATTTGGGGCGTGCGTGGGGTGGGTATTTGGGGCGTGCGTGGGGTGGGTATTTGGGGCGTGCGTGGGGTGGGTATTTGGGGCGTGCGTGGGGTGGGTATTTGGGGCGTGCGTGGGGTGGGTATTTGGGGCGTGCGTGGGGTGGGTATTTGGGGCGTGCGTGGGGTGGGTATTTGGGGCGTGCGTGGGGTGGGTATTTGGGGCGTGCGTGGGGTGGGTATTTGGGGCGTGCGTGGGGTGGGTATTTGGGGCGTGCGTGGGGTGGGTATTTGGGGCGTGCGTGGGGTGGGTATTTGGGGCGTGCGTGGGGTGGGTATTTGGGGCGTGCGTGGGGTGGGTATTTGGGGCGTGCGTGGGGTGGGTATTTGGGGCGTGCGTGGGGTGGGTATTTGGGGCGTGCGTGGGGTGGGTATTTGGGGCGTGCGTGGGGTGGGTATTTGGGGCGTGCGTGGGGTGGGTATTTGGGGCGTGCGTGGGGTGGGTATTTGGGGCGTGCGTGGGGTGGGTATTTGGGGCGTGCGTGGGGTGGGTATTTGGGGCGTGCGTGGGGTGGGTATTTGGGGCGTGCGTGGGGTGGGTATTTGGGGCGTGCGTGGGGTGGGTATTTGGGGCGTGCGTGGGGTGGGTATTTGGGGCGTGCGTGGGGTGGGTATTTGGGGCGTGCGTGGGGTGGGTATTTGGGGCGTGCGTGGGGTGGGTATTTGGGGCGTGCGTGGGGTGGGTATTTGGGGCGTGCGTGGGGTGGGTATTTGGGGCGTGCGTGGGGTGGGTATTTGGGGCGTGCGTGGGGTGGGTATTTGGGGCGTGCGTGGGGTGGGTATTTGGGGCGTGCGTGGGGTGGGTATTTGGGGCGTGCGTGGGGTGGGTATTTGGGGCGTGCGTGGGGTGGGTATTTGGGGCGTGCGTGGGGTGGGTATTTGGGGCGTGCGTGGGGTGGGTATTTGGGGCGTGCGTGGGGTGGGTATTTGGGGCGTGCGTGGGGTGGGTATTTGGGGCGTGCGTGGGGTGGGTATTTGGGGCGTGCGTGGGGTGGGTATTTGGGGCGTGCGTGGGGTGGGTATTTGGGGCGTGCGTGGGGTGGGTATTTGGGGCGTGCGTGGGGTGGGTATTTGGGGCGTGCGTGGGGTGGGTATTTGGGGCGTGCGTGGGGTGGGTATTTGGGGCGTGCGTGGGGTGGGTATTTGGGGCGTGCGTGGGGTGGGTATTTGGGGCGTGCGTGGGGTGGGTATTTGGGGCGTGCGTGGGGTGGGTATTTGGGGCGTGCGTGGGGTGGGTATTTGGGGCGTGCGTGGGGTGGGTATTTGGGGCGTGCGTGGGGTGGGTATTTGGGGCGTGCGTGGGGTGGGTATTTGGGGCGTGCGTGGGGTGGGTATTTGGGGCGTGCGTGGGGTGGGTATTTGGGGCGTGCGTGGGGTGGGTATTTGGGGCGTGCGTGGGGTGGGTATTTGGGGCGTGCGTGGGGTGGGTATTTGGGGCGTGCGTGGGGTGGGTATTTGGGGCGTGCGTGGGGTGGGTATTTGGGGCGTGCGTGGGGTGGGTATTTGGGGCGTGCGTGGGGTGGGTATTTGGGGCGCGTGGTGGGGTGGGTATTTGGGGCGTGCGTGGGGTGGGTATTTGGGGCGTGCGTGGGGTGGGTATTTGGGGCGTGCGTGGGGTGGGTATTTGGGGCGTGCGTGGGGTGGGTATTTGGGGCGTGCGTGGGGTGGGTATTTGGGGCGTGCGTGGGGTGGGTATTTGGGGCGTGCGTGGGGTGGGTATTTGGGGCGTGCGTGGGGTGGGTATTTGGGGCGTGCGTGGGGTGGGTATTTGGGGCGTGCGTGGGGTGGGTATTTGGGGCGTGCGTGGGGTGGGTATTTGGGGCGTGCGTGGGGTGGGTATTTGGGGCGTGCGTGGGGTGGGTATTTGGGGCGTGCGTGGGGTGGGTATTTGGGGCGTGCGTGGGGTGGGTATTTGGGGCGTGCGTGGGGTGGGTATTTGGGGCGTGCGTGGGGTGGGTATTTGGGGCGTGCGTGGGGTGGGTATTTGGGGCGTGCGTGGGGTGGGTATTTGGGGCGTGCGTGGGGTGGGTATTTGGGGCGTGCGTGGGGTGGGTATTTGGGGCGTGCGTGGGGTGGGTATTTGGGGCGTGCGTGGGGTGGGTATTTGGGGCGTGCGTGGGGTGGGTATTTGGGGCGTGCGTGGGGTGGGTATTTGGGGCGTGCGTGGGGTGGGTATTTGGGGCGTGCGTGGGGTGGGTATTTGGGGCGTGCGTGGGGTGGGTATTTGGGGCGTGCGTGGGGTGGGTATTTGGGGCGTGCGTGGGGTGGGTATTTGGGGCGTGCGTGGGGTGGGTATTTGGGGCGTGCGTGGGGTGGGTATTTGGGGCGTGCGTGGGGTGGGTATTTGGGGCGTGCGTGGGGTGGGTATTTGGGGCGTGCGTGGGGTGGGTATTTGGGGCGTGCGTGGGGTGGGTATTTGGGGCGTGCGTGGGGTGGGTATTTGGGGCGTGCGTGGGGTGGGTATTTGGGGCGTGCGTGGGGTGGGTATTTGGGGCGTGCGTGGGGTGGGTATTTGGGGCGTGCGTGGGGTGGGTATTTGGGGCGTGCGTGGGGTGGGTATTTGGGGCGTGCGTGGGGTGGGTATTTGGGGCGTGCGTGGGGTGGGTATTTGGGGCGTGCGTGGGGTGGGTATTTGGGGCGTGCGTGGGGTGGGTATTTGGGGCGTGCGTGGGGTGGGTATTTGGGGCGTGCGTGGGGTGGGTATTTGGGGCGTGCGTGGGGTGGGTATTTGGGGCGTGCGTGGGGTGGGTATTTGGGGCGTGCGTGGGGTGGGTATTTGGGGCGTGCGTGGGGTGGGTATTTGGGGCGTGCGTGGGGTGGGTATTTGGGGCGTGCGTGGGGTGGGTATTTGGGGCGTGCGTGGGGTGGGTATTTGGGGCGTGCGTGGGGTGGGTATTTGGGGCGTGCGTGGGGTGGGTATTTGGGGCGTGCGTGGGGTGGGTATTTGGGGCGTGCGTGGGGTGGGTATTTGGGGCGTGCGTGGGGTGGGTATTTGGGGCGTGCGTGGGGTGGGTATTTGGGGCGTGCGTGGGGTGGGTATTTGGGGCGTGCGTGGGGTGGGTATTTGGGGCGTGCGTGGGGTGGGTATTTGGGGCGTGCGTGGGGTGGGTATTTGGGGCGTGCGTGGGGTGGGTATTTGGGGCGTGCGTGGGGTGGGTATTTGGGGCGTGCGTGGGGTGGGTATTTGGGGCGTGCGTGGGGTGGGTATTTGGGGCGTGCGTGGGGTGGGTATTTGGGGCGTGCGTGGGGTGGGTATTTGGGGCGTGCGTGGGGTGGGTATTTGGGGCGTGCGTGGGGTGGGTATTTGGGGCGTGCGTGGGGTGGGTATTTGGGGCGTGCGTGGGGTGGGTATTTGGGGCGTGCGTGGGGTGGGTATTTGGGGCGTGCGTGGGGTGGGTATTTGGGGCGTGCGTGGGGTGGGTATTTGGGGCGTGCGTGGGGTGGGTATTTGGGGCGTGCGTGGGGTGGGTATTTGGGGCGTGCGTGGGGTGGGTATTTGGGGCGTGCGTGGGGTGGGTATTTGGGGCGTGCGTGGGGTGGGTATTTGGGGCGTGCGTGGGGTGGGTATTTGGGGCGTGCGTGGGGTGGGTATTTGGGGCGTGCGTGGGGTGGGTATTTGGGGCGTGCGTGGGGTGGGTATTTGGGGCGTGCGTGGGGTGGGTATTTGGGGCGTGCGTGGGGTGGGTATTTGGGGCGTGCGTGGGGTGGGTATTTGGGGCGTGCGTGGGGTGGGTATTTGGGGCGTGCGTGGGGTGGGTATTTGGGGCGTGCGTGGGGTGGGTATTTGGGGCGTGCGTGGGGTGGGTATTTGGGGCG
This sequence comes from Gymnoscopelus microlampas, assembly GCF_963454915.1. NCBI lineage: Eukaryota > Metazoa > Chordata > Actinopteri > Myctophiformes > Myctophidae > Gymnoscopelus > Gymnoscopelus microlampas. The sequence goes on along the minus strand of NW_028155835.1, from coordinate 37,620 downwards.
TGCGTGGGGTGGGTATTTGGGGCGTGCGTGGGGTGGGTATTTGGGGCGTGCGTGGGGTGGGTATTTGGGGCGTGCGTGGGGTGGGTATTTGGGGCGTGCGTGGGGTGGGTATTTGGGGCGTGCGTGGGGTGGGTATTTGGGGCGTGCGTGGGGTGGGTATTTGGGGCGTGCGTGGGGTGGGTATTTGGGGCGTGCGTGGGGTGGGTATTTGGGGCGTGCGTGGGGTGGGTATTTGGGGCGTGCGTGGGGTGGGTATTTGGGGCGTGCGTGGGGTGGGTATTTGGGGCGTGCGTGGGGTGGGTATTTGGGGCGTGCGTGGGGTGGGTATTTGGGGCGTGCGTGGGGTGGGTATTTGGGGCGTGCGTGGGGTGGGTATTTGGGGCGTGCGTGGGGTGGGTATTTGGGGCGTGCGTGGGGTGGGTATTTGGGGCGTGCGTGGGGTGGGTATTTGGGGCGTGCGTGGGGTGGGTATTTGGGGCGTGCGTGGGGTGGGTATTTGGGGCGTGCGTGGGGTGGGTATTTGGGGCGTGCGTGGGGTGGGTATTTGGGGCGTGCGTGGGGTGGGTATTTGGGGCGTGCGTGGGGTGGGTATTTGGGGCGTGCGTGGGGTGGGTATTTGGGGCGTGCGTGGGGTGGGTATTTGGGGCGTGCGTGGGGTGGGTATTTGGGGCGTGCGTGGGGTGGGTATTTGGGGCGTGCGTGGGGTGGGTATTTGGGGCGTGCGTGGGGTGGGTATTTGGGGCGTGCGTGGTGGGTATTTGGGGCGTGCGTGGGGTGGGTATTTGGGGCGTGCGTGGGGTGGGTATTTGGGGCGTGCGTGGGGTGGGTATTTGGGGCGTGCGTGGGGTGGGTATTTGGGGCGTGCGTGGGGTGGGTATTTGGGGCGTGCGTGGGGTGGGTATTTGGGGCGTGCGTGGGGTGGGTATTTGGGGCGTGCGTGGGGTGGGTATTTGGGGCGTGCGTGGGGTGGGTATTTGGGGCGTGCGTGGGGTGGGTATTTGGGGCGTGCGTGGGGTGGGTATTTGGGGCGTGCGTGGGGTGGGTATTTGGGGCGTGCGTGGGGTGGGTATTTGGGGCGTGCGTGGGGTGGGTATTTGGGGCGTGCGTGGGGTGGGTATTTGGGGCGTGCGTGGGGTGGGTATTTGGGGCGTGCGTGGGGTGGGTATTTGGGGCGGCGTGGGGTGGGTATTTGGGGCGTGCGTGGGGTGGGTATTTGGGGCGTGGGGTGGGTATTTGGGGCGTGCGTGGGGTGGGTATTTGGGGCGTGCGTGGGGTGGGTATTTGGGGCGTGCGTGGGGTGGGTATTTGGGGCGTGCGTGGGGTGGGTATTTGGGGCGTGCGTGGGGTGGGTATTTGGGGCGTGCGTGGGGTGGGTATTTGGGGCGTGCGTGGGGTGGGTATTTGGGGCGTGCGTGGGGTGGGTATTTGGGGCGTGCGTGGGGTGGGTATTTGGGGCGTGCGTGGGGTGGGTATTTGGGGCGTGCGTGGGGTGGGTATTTGGGGCGTGCGTGGGGTGGGTATTTGGGGCGTGCGTGGGGTGGGTATTTGGGGCGTGCGTGGGGTGGGTATTTGGGGCGTGCGTGGGGTGGGTATTTGGGGCGTGCGTGGGGTGGGTATTTGGGGCGTGCGTGGGGTGGGTATTTGGGGCGTGCGTGGGGTGGGTATTTGGGGCGTGCGTGGGGTGGGTATTTGGGGCGTGCGTGGGGTGGGTATTTGGGGCGTGCGTGGGGTGGGTATTTGGGGCGTGCGTGGGGTGGGTATTTGGGGCGTGCGTGGGGTGGGTATTTGGGGCGTGCGTGGGGTGGGTATTTGGGGCGTGCGTGGGGTGGGTATTTGGGGCGTGCGTGGGGTGGGTATTTGGGCGTGCGTGGGGTGGGTATTTGGGGCGTGCGTGGGGTGGGTATTTGGGGCGTGCGTGGGGTGGGTATTTGGGGCGTGCGTGGGGTGGGTATTTGGGGCGTGCGTGGGGTGGGTATTTGGGGCGTGCGTGGGGTGGGTATTTGGGGCGTGCGTGGGGTGGGTATTTGGGGCGTGCGTGGGGTGGGTATTTGGGGCGTGCGTGGGGTGGGTATTTGGGGCGTGCGTGGGGTGGGTATTTGGGGCGTGCGTGGGGTGGGTATTTGGGGCGTGCGTGGGGTGGGTATTTGGGGCGTGCGTGGGGTGGGTATTTGGGGCGTGCGTGGGGTGGGTATTTGGGGCGTGCGTGGGGTGGGTATTTGGGGCGTGCGTGGGGTGGGTATTTGGGGCGTGCGTGGGGTGGGTATTTGGGGCGTGCGTGGGGCGTGCGTGGGGTGGGTATTTGGGGCGTGCGTGGGGTGGGTATTTGGGGCGTGCGTGGGGTGGGTATTTGGGGCTGTGCGTGGGGTGGGTATTTGGGGCGTGCGTGGGGTGGGTATTTGGGGCGTGCGTGGGGTGGGTATTTGGGGCGTGCGTGGGGTGGGTATTTGGGGCGTGCGTGGGGTGGGTATTTGGGGCGTGCGTGGGGTGGGTATTTGGGGCGTGCGTGGGGTGGGTATTTGGGGCGTGCGTGGGGTGGGTATTTGGGGCGTGCGTGGGGTGGGTATTTGGGGCGTGCGTGGGGTGGGTATTTGGGGCGTGCGTGGGGTGGGTATTTGGGGCGTGCGTGGGGTGGGTATTTGGGGCGTGCGTGGGGTGGGTATTTGGGGCGTGCGTGGGGTGGGTATTTGGGGCGTGCGTGGGGTGGGTATTTGGGGCGTGCGTGGGGTGGGTATTTGGGGCGTGCGTGGGGTGGGTATTTGGGGCGTGCGTGGGGTGGGTATTTGGGGCGTGCGTGGGGTGGGTATTTGGGGCGTGCGTGGGGTGGGTATTTGGGGCGTGCGTGGGGTGGGTATTTGGGGCGTGCGTGGGGTGGGTATTTGGGGCGTGCGTGGGGTGGGTATTTGGGGCGTGCGTGGGGTGGGTATTTGGGGCGTGCGTGGGGTGGGTATTTGGGGCGTGCGTGGGGTGGGTATTTGGGGCGTGCGTGGGGTGGGTATTTGGGGCGTGCGTGGGGTGGGTATTTGGGGCGTGCGTGGGGTGGGTATTTGGGGCGTGCGTGGGGTGGGTATTTGGGGCGTGCGTGGGGTGGGTATTTGGGGCGTGCGTGGGGTGGGTATTTGGGGCGTGCGTGGGGTGGGTATTTGGGGCGTGCGTGGGGTGGGTATTTGGGGCGTGCGTGGGGTGGGTATTTGGGGCGTGCGTGGGGTGGGTATTTGGGGCGTGCGTGGGGTGGGTATTTGGGGCGTGCGTGGGGTGGGTATTTGGGGCGTGCGTGGGGTGGGTATTTGGGGCGTGCGTGGGGTGGGTATTTGGGGCGTGCGTGGGGTGGGTATTTGGGGCGTGCGTGGGGTGGGTATTTGGGGCGTGCGTGGGGTGGGTATTTGGGGCGTGCGTGGGGTGGGTATTTGGGGCGTGCGTGGGGTGGGTATTTGGGGCGTGCGTGGGGTGGGTATTTGGGGCGTGCGTGGGGTGGGTATTTGGGGCGTGCGTGGGGTGGGTATTTGGGGCGTGCGTGGGGTGGGTATTTGGGGCGTGCGTGGGGTGGGTATTTGGGGCGTGCGTGGGGTGGGTATTTGGGGCGTGCGTGGGGTGGGTATTTGGGGCGTGCGTGGGGTGGGTATTTGGGGCGTGCGTGGGGTGGGTATTTGGGGCGTGCGTGGGGTGGGTATTTGGGGCGTGCGTGGGGTGGGTATTTGGGGCGTGCGTGGGGTGGGTATTTGGGGCGTGCGTGGGGTGGGTATTTGGGGCGTGCGTGGGGTGGGTATTTGGGGCGTGCGTGGGGTGGGTATTTGGGGCGTGCGTGGGGTGGGTATTTGGGGCGTGCGTGGGGTGGGTATTTGGGGCGTGCGTGGGGTGGGTATTTGGGGCGTGCGTGGGGTGGGTATTTGGGGCGTGCGTGGGGTGGGTATTTGGGGCGTGCGTGGGGTGGGTATTTGGGGCGTGCGTGGGGTGGGTATTTGGGGCGTGCGTGGGGTGGGTATTTGGGGCGTGCGTGGGGTGGGTATTTGGGGCGTGCGTGGGGTGGGTATTTGGGGCGTGCGTGGGGTGGGTATTTGGGGCGTGCGTGGGGTGGGTATTTGGGGCGTGCGTGGGGTGGGTATTTGGGGCGTGCGTGGGGTGGGTATTTGGGGCGTGCGTGGGGTGGGTATTTGGGGCGTGCGTGGGGTGGGTATTTGGGGCGTGCGTGGGGTGGGTATTTGGGGCGTGCGTGGGGTGGGTATTTGGGGCGTGCGTGGGGTGGGTATTTGGGGCGTGCGTGGGGTGGGTATTTGGGGCGTGCGTGGGGTGGGTATTTGGGGCGTGCGTGGGGTGGGTATTTGGGGCGTGCGTGGGGTGGGTATTTGGGGCGTGCGTGGGGTGGGTATTTGGGGCGTGCGTGGGGTGGGTATTTGGGGCGTGCGTGGGGTGGGTATTTGGGGCGTGCGTGGGGTGGGTATTTGGGGCGTGCGTGGGGTGGGTATTTGGGGCGTGCGTGGGGTGGGTATTTGGGGCGTGCGTGGGGTGGGTATTTGGGGCGTGCGTGGGGTGGGTATTTGGGGCGTGCGTGGGGTGGGTATTTGGGGCGTGCGTGGGGTGGGTATTTGGGGCGTGCGTGGGGTGGGTATTTGGGGCGTGCGTGGGGTGGGTATTTGGGGCGTGCGTGGGGTGGGTATTTGGGGCGTGCGTGGGGTGGGTATTTGGGGCGTGCGTGGGGTGGGTATTTGGGGCGTGCGTGGGGTGGGTATTTGGGGCGTGCGTGGGGTGGGTATTTGGGGCGTGCGTGGGGTGGGTATTTGGGGCGTGCGTGGGGTGGGTATTTGGGGCGTGCGTGGGGTGGGTATTTGGGGCGTGCGTGGGGTGGGTATTTGGGGCGTGCGTGGGGTGGGTATTTGGGGCGTGCGTGGGGTGGGTATTTGGGGCGTGCGTGGGGTGGGTATTTGGGGCGTGCGTGGGGTGGGTATTTGGGGCGTGCGTGGGGTGGGTATTTGGGGCGTGCGTGGGGTGGGTATTTGGGGCGTGCGTGGGGTGGGTATTTGGGGCGTGCGTGGGGTGGGTATTTGGGGCGTGCGTGGGGTGGGTATTTGGGGCGTGCGTGGGGTGGGTATTTGGGGCGTGCGTGGGGTGGGTATTTGGGGCGTGCGTGGGGTGGGTATTTGGGGCGTGCGTGGGGTGGGTATTTGGGGCGTGCGTGGGGTGGGTATTTGGGGCGTGCGTGGGGTGGGTATTTGGGGCGTGCGTGGGGTGGGTATTTGGGGCGTGCGTGGGGTGGGTATTTGGGGCGTGCGTGGGGTGGGTATTTGGGGCGTGCGTGGGGTGGGTATTTGGGGCGTGCGTGGGGTGGGTATTTGGGGCGTGCGTGGGGTGGGTATTTGGGGCGTGCGTGGGGTGGGTATTTGGGGCGTGCGTGGGGTGGGTATTTGGGGCGTGCGTGGGGTGGGTATTTGGGGCGTGCGTGGGGTGGGTATTTGGGGCGTGCGTGGGGTGGGTATTTGGGGCGTGCGTGGGGTGGGTATTTGGGGCGTGCGTGGGGTGGGTATTTGGGGCGTGCGTGGGGTGGGTATTTGGGGCGTGCGTGGGGTGGGTATTTGGGGCGTGCGTGGGGTGGGTATTTGGGGCGTGCGTGGGGTGGGTATTTGGGGCGTGCGTGGGGTGGGTATTTGGGGCGTGCGTGGGGTGGGTATTTGGGGCGTGCGTGGGGTGGGTATTTGGGGCGTGCGTGGGGTGGGTATTTGGGGCGTGCGTGGGGTGGGTATTTGGGGCGTGCGTGGGGTGGGTATTTGGGGCGTGCGTGGGGTGGGTATTTGGGGCGTGCGTGGGGTGGGTATTTGGGGCGTGCGTGGGGTGGGTATTTGGGGCGTGCGTGGGGTGGGTATTTGGGGCGTGCGTGGGGTGGGTATTTGGGGCGTGCGTGGGGTGGGTATTTGGGGCGTGCGTGGGGTGGGTATTTGGGGCGTGCGTGGGGTGGGTATTTGGGGCGTGCGTGGGGTGGGTATTTGGGGCGTGCGTGGGGTGGGTATTTGGGGCGTGCGTGGGGTGGGTATTTGGGGCGTGCGTGGGGTGGGTATTTGGGGCGTGCGTGGGGTGGGTATTTGGGGCGTGCGTGGGGTGGGTATTTGGGGCGTGCGTGGGGTGGGTATTTGGGGCGTGCGTGGGGTGGGTATTTGGGGCGTGCGTGGGGTGGGTATTTGGGGCGTGCGTGGGGTGGGTATTTGGGGCGTGCGTGGGGTGGGTATTTGGGGCGTGCGTGGGGTGGGTATTTGGGGCGTGCGTGGGGTGGGTATTTGGGGCGTGCGTGGGGTGGGTATTTGGGGCGTGCGTGGGGTGGGTATTTGGGGCGTGCGTGGGGTGGGTATTTGGGGCGTGCGTGGGGTGGGTATTTGGGGCGTGCGTGGGGTGGGTATTTGGGGCGTGCGTGGGGTGGGTATTTGGGGCGTGCGTGGGGTGGGTATTTGGGGCGTGCGTGGGGTGGGTATTTGGGGCGTGCGTGGGGTGGGTATTTGGGGCGTGCGTGGGGTGGGTATTTGGGGCGTGCGTGGGGTGGGTATTTGGGGCGTGCGTGGGGTGGGTATTTGGGGCGTGCGTGGGGTGGGTATTTGGGGCGTGCGTGGGGTGGGTATTTGGGGCGTGCGTGGGGTGGGTATTTGGGGCGTGCGTGGGGTGGGTATTTGGGGCGTGCGTGGGGTGGGTATTTGGGGCGTGCGTGGGGTGGGTATTTGGGGCGTGCGTGGGGTGGGTATTTGGGGCGTGCGTGGGGTGGGTATTTGGGGCGTGCGTGGGGTGGGTATTTGGGGCGTGCGTGGGGTGGGTATTTGGGGCGTGCGTGGGGTGGGTATTTGGGGCGTGCGTGGGGTGGGTATTTGGGGCGTGCGTGGGGTGGGTATTTGGGGCGTGCGTGGGGTGGGTATTTGGGGCGTGCGTGGGGTGGGTATTTGGGGCGTGCGTGGGGTGGGTATTTGGGGCGTGCGTGGGGTGGGTATTTGGGGCGTGCGTGGGGTGGGTATTTGGGGCGTGCGTGGGGTGGGTATTTGGGGCGTGCGTGGGGTGGGTATTTGGGGCGTGCGTGGGGTGGGTATTTGGGGCGTGCGTGGGGTGGGTATTTGGGGCGTGCGTGGGGTGGGTATTTGGGGCGTGCGTGGGGTGGGTATTTGGGGCGTGCGTGGGGTGGGTATTTGGGGCGTGCGTGGGGTGGGTATTTGGGGCGTGCGTGGGGTGGGTATTTGGGGCGTGCGTGGGGTGGGTATTTGGGGCGTGCGTGGGGTGGGTATTTGGGGCGTGCGTGGGGTGGGTATTTGGGGCGTGCGTGGGGTGGGTATTTGGGGCGTGCGTGGGGTGGGTATTTGGGGCGTGCGTGGGGTGGGTATTTGGGGCGTGCGTGGGGTGGGTATTTGGGGCGTGCGTGGGGTGGGTATTTGGGGCGTGCGTGGGGTGGGTATTTGGGGCGTGCGTGGGGTGGGTATTTGGGGCGTGCGTGGGGTGGGTATTTGGGGCGTGCGTGGGGTGGGTATTTGGGGCGTGCGTGGGGTGGGTATTTGGGGCGTGCGTGGGGTGGGTATTTGGGGCGTGCGTGGGGTGGGTATTTGGGGCGTGCGTGGGGTGGGTATTTGGGGCGTGCGTGGGGTGGGTATTTGGGGCGTGCGTGGGGTGGGTATTTGGGGCGTGCGTGGGGTGGGTATTTGGGGCGTGCGTGGGGTGGGTATTTGGGGCGTGCGTGGGGTGGGTATTTGGGGCGTGCGTGGGGTGGGTATTTGGGGCGTGCGTGGGGTGGGTATTTGGGGCGTGCGTGGGGTGGGTATTTGGGGCGTGCGTGGGGTGGGTATTTGGGGCGTGCGTGGGGTGGGTATTTGGGGCGTGCGTGGGGTGGGTATTTGGGGCGTGCGTGGGGTGGGTATTTGGGGCGTGCGTGGGGTGGGTATTTGGGGCGTGCGTGGGGTGGGTATTTGGGGCGTGCGTGGGGTGGGTATTTGGGGCGTGCGTGGGGTGGGTATTTGGGGCGTGCGTGGGGTGGGTATTTGGGGCGTGCGTGGGGTGGGTATTTGGGGCGTGCGTGGGGTGGGTATTTGGGGCGTGCGTGGGGTGGGTATTTGGGGCGTGCGTGGGGTGGGTATTTGGGGCGTGCGTGGGGTGGGTATTTGGGGCGTGCGTGGGGTGGGTATTTGGGGCGTGCGTGGGGTGGGTATTTGGGGCGTGCGTGGGGTGGGTATTTGGGGCGTGCGTGGGGTGGGTATTTGGGGCGTGCGTGGGGTGGGTATTTGGGGCGTGCGTGGGGTGGGTATTTGGGGCGTGCGTGGGGTGGGTATTTGGGGCGTGCGTGGGGTGGGTATTTGGGGCGTGCGTGGGGTGGGTATTTGGGGCGTGCGTGGGGTGGGTATTTGGGGCGTGCGTGGGGTGGGTATTTGGGGCGTGCGTGGGGTGGGTATTTGGGGCGTGCGTGGGGTGGGTATTTGGGGCGTGCGTGGGGTGGGTATTTGGGGCGTGCGTGGGGTGGGTATTTGGGGCGTGCGTGGGGTGGGTATTTGGGGCGTGCGTGGGGTGGGTATTTGGGGCGTGCGTGGGGTGGGTATTTGGGGCGTGCGTGGGGTGGGTATTTGGGGCGTGCGTGGGGTGGGTATTTGGGGCGTGCGTGGGGTGGGTATTTGGGGCGTGCGTGGGGTGGGTATTTGGGGCGTGCGTGGGGTGGGTATTTGGGGCGTGCGTGGGGTGGGTATTTGGGGCGTGCGTGGGGTGGGTATTTGGGGCGTGCGTGGGGTGGGTATTTGGGGCGTGCGTGGGGTGGGTATTTGGGGCGTGCGTGGGGTGGGTATTTGGGGCGTGCGTGGGGTGGGTATTTGGGGCGTGCGTGGGGTGGGTATTTGGGGCGTGCGTGGGGTGGGTATTTGGGGCGTGCGTGGGGTGGGTATTTGGGGCGTGCGTGGGGTGGGTATTTGGGGCGTGCGTGGGGTGGGTATTTGGGGCGTGCGTGGGGTGGGTATTTGGGGCGTGCGTGGGGTGGGTATTTGGGGCGTGCGTGGGGTGGGTATTTGGGGCGTGCGTGGGGTGGGTATTTGGGGCGTGCGTGGGGTGGGTATTTGGGGCGTGCGTGGGGTGGGTATTTGGGGCGTGCGTGGGGTGGGTATTTGGGGCGTGCGTGGGGTGGGTATTTGGGGCGTGCGTGGGGTGGGTATTTGGGGCGTGCGTGGGGTGGGTATTTGGGGCGTGCGTGGGGTGGGTATTTGGGGCGTGCGTGGGGTGGGTATTTGGGGCGTGCGTGGGGTGGGTATTTGGGGCGTGCGTGGGGTGGGTATTTGGGGCGTGCGTGGGGTGGGTATTTGGGGCGTGCGTGGGGTGGGTATTTGGGGCGTGCGTGGGGTGGGTATTTGGGGCGTGCGTGGGGTGGGTATTTGGGGCGTGCGTGGGGTGGGTATTTGGGGCGTGCGTGGGGTGGGTATTTGGGGCGTGCGTGGGGTGGGTATTTGGGGCGTGCGTGGGGTGGGTATTTGGGGCGTGCGTGGGGTGGGTATTTGGGGCGTGCGTGGGGTGGGTATTTGGGGCGTGCGTGGGGTGGGTATTTGGGGCGTGCGTGGGGTGGGTATTTGGGGCGTGCGTGGGGTGGGTATTTGGGGCGTGCGTGGGGTGGGTATTTGGGGCGTGCGTGGGGTGGGTATTTGGGGCGTGCGTGGGGTGGGTATTTGGGGCGTGCGTGGGGTGGGTATTTGGGGCGTGCGTGGGGTGGGTATTTGGGGCGTGCGTGGGGTGGGTATTTGGGGCGTGCGTGGGGTGGGTATTTGGGGCGTGCGTGGGGTGGGTATTTGGGGCGTGCGTGGGGTGGGTATTTGGGGCGTGCGTGGGGTGGGTATTTGGGGCGTGCGTGGGGTGGGTATTTGGGGCGTGCGTGGGGTGGGTATTTGGGGCGTGCGTGGGGTGGGTATTTGGGGCGTGCGTGGGGTGGGTATTTGGGGCGTGCGTGGGGTGGGTATTTGGGGCGTGCGTGGGGTGGGTATTTGGGGCGTGCGTGGGGTGGGTATTTGGGGCGTGCGTGGGGTGGGTATTTGGGGCGTGCGTGGGGTGGGTATTTGGGGCGTGCGTGGGGTGGGTATTTGGGGCGTGCGTGGGGTGGGTATTTGGGGCGTGCGTGGGGTGGGTATTTGGGGCGTGCGTGGGGTGGGTATTTGGGGCGTGCGTGGGGTGGGTATTTGGGGCGTGCGTGGGGTGGGTATTTGGGGCGTGCGTGGGGTGGGTATTTGGGGCGTGCGTGGGGTGGGTATTTGGGGCGTGCGTGGGGTGGGTATTTGGGGCGTGCGTGGGGTGGGTATTTGGGGCGTGCGTGGGGTGGGTATTTGGGGCGTGCGTGGGGTGGGTATTTGGGGCGTGCGTGGGGTGGGTATTTGGGGCGTGCGTGGGGTGGGTATTTGGGGCGTGCGTGGGGTGGGTATTTGGGGCGTGCGTGGGGTGGGTATTTGGGGCGTGCGTGGGGTGGGTATTTGGGGCGTGCGTGGGGTGGGTATTTGGGGCGTGCGTGGGGTGGGTATTTGGGGCGTGCGTGGGGTGGGTATTTGGGGCGTGCGTGGGGTGGGTATTTGGGGCGTGCGTGGGGTGGGTATTTGGGGCGTGCGTGGGGTGGGTATTTGGGGCGTGCGTGGGGTGGGTATTTGGGGCGTGCGTGGGGTGGGTATTTGGGGCGTGCGTGGGGTGGGTATTTGGGGCGTGCGTGGGGTGGGTATTTGGGGCGTGCGTGGGGTGGGTATTTGGGGCGTGCGTGGGGTGGGTATTTGGGGCGTGCGTGGGGTGGGTATTTGGGGCGTGCGTGGGGTGGGTATTTGGGGCGTGCGTGGGGTGGGTATTTGGGGCGTGCGTGGGGTGGGTATTTGGGGCGTGCGTGGGGTGGGTATTTGGGGCGTGCGTGGGGTGGGTATTTGGGGCGTGCGTGGGGTGGGTATTTGGGGCGTGCGTGGGGTGGGTATTTGGGGCGTGCGTGGGGTGGGTATTTGGGGCGTGCGTGGGGTGGGTATTTGGGGCGTGCGTGGGGTGGGTATTTGGGGCGTGCGTGGGGTGGGTATTTGGGGCGTGCGTGGGGTGGGTATTTGGGGCGTGCGTGGGGTGGGTATTTGGGGCGTGCGTGGGGTGGGTATTTGGGGCGTGCGTGGGGTGGGTATTTGGGGCGTGCGTGGGGTGGGTATTTGGGGCGTGCGTGGGGTGGGTATTTGGGGCGTGCGTGGGGTGGGTATTTGGGGCGTGCGTGGGGTGGGTATTTGGGGCGTGCGTGGGGTGGGTATTTGGGGCGTGCGTGGGGTGGGTATTTGGGGCGTGCGTGGGGTGGGTATTTGGGGCGTGCGTGGGGTGGGTATTTGGGGCGTGCGTGGGGTGGGTATTTGGGGCGTGCGTGGGGTGGGTATTTGGGGCGTGCGTGGGGTGGGTATTTGGGGCGTGCGTGGGGTGGGTATTTGGGGCGTGCGTGGGGTGGGTATTTGGGGCGTGCGTGGGGTGGGTATTTGGGGCGTGCGTGGGGTGGGTATTTGGGGCGTGCGTGGGGTGGGTATTTGGGGCGTGCGTGGGGTGGGTATTTGGGGCGTGCGTGGGGTGGGTATTTGGGGCGTGCGTGGGGTGGGTATTTGGGGCGTGCGTGGGGTGGGTATTTGGGGCGTGCGTGGGGTGGGTATTTGGGGCGTGCGTGGGGTGGGTATTTGGGGCGTGCGTGGGGTGGGTATTTGGGGCGTGCGTGGGGTGGGTATTTGGGGCGTGCGTGGGGTGGGTATTTGGGGCGTGCGTGGGGTGGGTATTTGGGGCGTGCGTGGGGTGGGTATTTGGGGCGTGCGTGGGGTGGGTATTTGGGGCGTGCGTGGGGTGGGTATTTGGGGCGTGCGTGGGGTGGGTATTTGGGGCGTGCGTGGGGTGGGTATTTGGGGCGTGCGTGGGGTGGGTATTTGGGGCGTGCGTGGGGTGGGTATTTGGGGCGTGCGTGGGGTGGGTATTTGGGGCGTGCGTGGGGTGGGTATTTGGGGCGTGCGTGGGGTGGGTATTTGGGGCGTGCGTGGGGTGGGTATTTGGGGCGTGCGTGGGGTGGGTATTTGGGGCGTGCGTGGGGTGGGTATTTGGGGCGTGCGTGGGGTGGGTATTTGGGGCGTGCGTGGGGTGGGTATTTGGGGCGTGCGTGGGGTGGGTATTTGGGGCGTGCGTGGGGTGGGTATTTGGGGCGTGCGTGGGGTGGGTATTTGGGGCGTGCGTGGGGTGGGTATTTGGGGCGTGCGTGGGGTGGGTATTTGGGGCGTGCGTGGGGTGGGTATTTGGGGCGTGCGTGGGGTGGGTATTTGGGGCGTGCGTGGGGTGGGTATTTGGGGCGTGCGTGGGGTGGGTATTTGGGGCGTGCGTGGGGTGGGTATTTGGGGCGTGCGTGGGGTGGGTATTTGGGGCGTGCGTGGGGTGGGTATTTGGGGCGTGCGTGGGGTGGGTATTTGGGGCGTGCGTGGGGTGGGTATTTGGGGCGTGCGTGGGGTGGGTATTTGGGGCGTGCGTGGGGTGGGTATTTGGGGCGTGCGTGGGGTGGGTATTTGGGGCGTGCGTGGGGTGGGTATTTGGGGCGTGCGTGGGGTGGGTATTTGGGGCGTGCGTGGGGTGGGTATTTGGGGCGTGCGTGGGGTGGGTATTTGGGGCGTGCGTGGGGTGGGTATTTGGGGCGTGCGTGGGGTGGGTATTTGGGGCGTGCGTGGGGTGGGTATTTGGGGCGTGCGTGGGGTGGGTATTTGGGGCGTGCGTGGGGTGGGTATTTGGGGCGTGCGTGGGGTGGGTATTTGGGGCGTGCGTGGGGTGGGTATTTGGGGCGTGCGTGGGGTGGGTATTTGGGGCGTGCGTGGGGTGGGTATTTGGGGCGTGCGTGGGGTGGGTATTTGGGGCGTGCGTGGGGTGGGTATTTGGGGCGTGCGTGGGGTGGGTATTTGGGGCGTGCGTGGGGTGGGTATTTGGGGCGTGCGTGGGGTGGGTATTTGGGGCGTGCGTGGGGTGGGTATTTGGGGCGTGCGTGGGGTGGGTATTTGGGGCGTGCGTGGGGTGGGTATTTGGGGCGTGCGTGGGGTGGGTATTTGGGGCGTGCGTGGGGTGGGTATTTGGGGCGTGCGTGGGGTGGGTATTTGGGGCGTGCGTGGGGTGGGTATTTGGGGCGTGCGTGGGGTGGGTATTTGGGGCGTGCGTGGGGTGGGTATTTGGGGCGTGCGTGGGGTGGGTATTTGGGGCGTGCGTGGGGTGGGTATTTGGGGCGTGCGTGGGGTGGGTATTTGGGGCGTGCGTGGGGTGGGTATTTGGGGCGTGCGTGGGGTGGGTATTTGGGGCGTGCGTGGGGTGGGTATTTGGGGCGTGCGTGGGGTGGGTATTTGGGGCGTGCGTGGGGTGGGTATTTGGGGCGTGCGTGGGGTGGGTATTTGGGGCGTGCGTGGGGTGGGTATTTGGGGCGTGCGTGGGGTGGGTATTTGGGGCGTGCGTGGGGTGGGTATTTGGGGCGTGCGTGGGGTGGGTATTTGGGGCGTGCGTGGGGTGGGTATTTGGGGCGTGCGTGGGGTGGGTATTTGGGGCGTGCGTGGGGTGGGTATTTGGGGCGTGCGTGGGGTGGGTATTTGGGGCGTGCGTGGGGTGGGTATTTGGGGCGTGCGTGGGGTGGGTATTTGGGGCGTGCGTGGGGTGGGTATTTGGGGCGTGCGTGGGGTGGGTATTTGGGGCGTGCGTGGGGTGGGTATTTGGGGCGTGCGTGGGGTGGGTATTTGGGGCGTGCGTGGGGTGGGTATTTGGGGCGTGCGTGGGGTGGGTATTTGGGGCGTGCGTGGGGTGGGTATTTGGGGCGTGCGTGGGGTGGGTATTTGGGGCGTGCGTGGGGTGGGTATTTGGGGCGTGCGTGGGGTGGGTATTTGGGGCGTGCGTGGGGTGGGTATTTGGGGCGTGCGTGGGGTGGGTATTTGGGGCGTGCGTGGGGTGGGTATTTGGGGCGTGCGTGGGGTGGGTATTTGGGGCGTGCGTGGGGTGGGTATTTGGGGCGTGCGTGGGGTGGGTATTTGGGGCGTGCGTGGGGTGGGTATTTGGGGCGTGCGTGGGGTGGGTATTTGGGGCGTGCGTGGGGTGGGTATTTGGGGCGTGCGTGGGGTGGGTATTTGGGGCGTGCGTGGGGTGGGTATTTGGGGCGTGCGTGGGGTGGGTATTTGGGGCGTGCGTGGGGTGGGTATTTGGGGCGTGCGTGGGGTGGGTATTTGGGGCGTGCGTGGGGTGGGTATTTGGGGCGTGCGTGGGGTGGGTATTTGGGGCGTGCGTGGGGTGGGTATTTGGGGCGTGCGTGGGGTGGGTATTTGGGGCGTGCGTGGGGTGGGTATTTGGGGCGTGCGTGGGGTGGGTATTTGGGGCGTGCGTGGGGTGGGTATTTGGGGCGTGCGTGGGGTGGGTATTTGGGGCGTGCGTGGGGTGGGTATTTGGGGCGTGCGTGGGGTGGGTATTTGGGGCGTGCGTGGGGTGGGTATTTGGGGCGTGCGTGGGGTGGGTATTTGGGGCGTGGGGTGGGTATTTGGGGCGTGCGTGGGGTGGGTATTTGGGGCGTGCGTGGGGTGGGTATTTGGGGCGTGCGTGGGGTGGGTATTTGGGGCGTGCGTGGGGTGGGTATTTGGGGCGTGCGTGGGGTGGGTATTTGGGGCGTGCGTGGGGTGGGTATTTGGGGCGTGCGTGGGGTGGGTATTTGGGGCGTGCGTGGGGTGGGTATTTGGGGCGTGCGTGGGGTGGGTATTTGGGGCGTGCGTGGGGTGGGTATTTGGGGCGTGCGTGGGGTGGGTATTTGGGGCGTGCGTGGGGTGGGTATTTGGGGCGTGCGTGGGGTGGGTATTTGGGGCGTGCGTGGGGTGGGTATTTGGGGCGTGCGTGGGGTGGGTATTTGGGGTGTGGGTGTGGGGGTGGGTATTTGGGGCGTGCGTGGGGTGGGTATTTGGGGCGTGCGTGGGGTGGGTATTTGGGGCGTGCGTGGGGTGGGTATTTGGGGCGTGCGTGGGGTGGGTATTTGGGGCGTGCGTGGGGTGGGTATTTGGGGCGTGCGTGGGGTGGGTATTTGGGGCGTGCGTGGGGTGGGTATTTGGGGCGTGCGTGGGGTGGGTATTTGGGGCGTGCGTGGGGTGGGTATTTGGGGCGTGCGTGGGGTGGGTATTTGGGGTGCGTGGGGTGGGTATTTGGGGCGTGCGTGGGGTGGGTATTTGGGGCGTGCGTGGGGTGGGTATTTGGGGCGTGCGTGGGGTGGGTATTTGGGGCGTGCGTGGGGTGGGTATTTGGGGCGTGCGTGGGGTGGGTATTTGGGGCGTGCGTGGGGTGGGTATTTGGGGCGTG
Source organism: Gymnoscopelus microlampas (assembly GCF_963454915.1). NCBI lineage: Eukaryota > Metazoa > Chordata > Actinopteri > Myctophiformes > Myctophidae > Gymnoscopelus > Gymnoscopelus microlampas. The sequence goes on along the minus strand of NW_028155835.1, from coordinate 22,329 downwards.
CGTGGGGTGGGTATTTGGGGCGTGCGTGGGGTGGGTATTTGGGGCGTGCGTGGGGTGGGTATTTGGGGCGTGCGTGGGGTGGGTATTTGGGGCGTGCGTGGGGTGGGTATTTGGGGCGTGCGTGGGGTGGGTATTTGGGGCGTGCGTGGGGTGGGTATTTGGGGCGTGCGTGGGGTGGGTATTTGGGGCGTGCGTGGGGTGGGTATTTGGGGCGTGCGTGGGGTGGGTATTTGGGGCGTGCGTGGGGTGGGTATTTGGGGCGTGCGTGGGGTGGGTATTTGGGGCGTGCGTGGGGTGGGTATTTGGGGCGTGCGTGGGGTGGGTATTTGGGGCGTGCGTGGGGTGGGTATTTGGGGCGTGCGTGGGGTGGGTATTTGGGGCGTGCGTGGGGTGGGTATTTGGGGCGTGCGTGGGGTGGGTATTTGGGGCGTGCGTGGGGTGGGTATTTGGGGCGTGCGTGGGGTGGGTATTTGGGGCGTGCGTGGGGTGGGTATTTGGGGCGTGCGTGGGGTGGGTATTTGGGGCGTGCGTGGGGTGGGTATTTGGGGCGTGCGTGGGGTGGGTATTTGGGGCGTGCGTGGGGTGGGTATTTGGGGCGTGCGTGGGGTGGGTATTTGGGGCGTGCGTGGGGTGGGTATTTGGGGCGTGCGTGGGGTGGGTATTTGGGGCGTGCGTGGGTGGGTATTTGGGGCGTGCGTGGGGTGGGTATTTGGGGCGTGCGTGGGGTGGGTATTTGGGGCGTGCGTGGGGTGGGTATTTGGGGCGTGCGTGGGGTGGGTATTTGGGGCGTGCGTGGGGTGGGTATTTGGGGCGTGCGTGGGGTGGGTATTTGGGGCGTGCGTGGGGTGGGTATTTGGGGCGTGCGTGGGGTGGGTATTTGGGGCGTGCGTGGGGTGGGTATTTGGGGCGTGCGTGGGGTGGGTATTTGGGGCGTGCGTGGGGTGGGTATTTGGGGCGTGCGTGGGGTGGGTATTTGGGGCGTGCGTGGGGTGGGTATTTGGGGCGTGCGTGGGGTGGGTATTTGGGGCGTGCGTGGGGTGGGTATTTGGGGCGTGCGTGGGGTGGGTATTTGGGGCGTGCGTGGGGTGGGTATTTGGGGCGTGCGTGGGGTGGGTATTTGGGGCGTGCGTGGGGTGGGTATTTGGGGCGTGCGTGGGGTGGGTATTTGGGGCGTGCGTGGGGTGGGTATTTGGGGCGTGCGTGGGGTGGGTATTTGGGGCGTGCGTGGGGTGGGTATTTGGGGCGTGCGTGGGGTGGGTATTTGGGGCGTGCGTGGGGTGGGTATTTGGGGCGTGCGTGGGGTGGGTATTTGGGGCGTGCGTGGGGTGGGTATTTGGGGCGTGCGTGGGGTGGGTATTTGGGGCGTGCGTGGGGTGGGTATTTGGGGCGTGCGTGGGGTGGGTATTTGGGGCGTGCGTGGGGTGGGTATTTGGGGCGTGCGTGGGGTGGGTATTTGGGGCGTGCGTGGGGTGGGTATTTGGGGCGTGCGTGGGGTGGGTATTTGGGGCGTGCGTGGGGTGGGTATTTGGGGCGTGCGTGGGGTGGGTATTTGGGGCGTGCGTGGGGTGGGTATTTGGGGCGTGCGTGGGGTGGGTATTTGGGGCGTGCGTGGGGTGGGTATTTGGGGCGTGCGTGGGGTGGGTATTTGGGGCGTGCGTGGGGTGGGTATTTGGGGCGTGCGTGGGGTGGGTATTTGGGGCGTGCGTGGGGTGGGTATTTGGGGCGTGCGTGGGCGTGCGTGGGGTGGGTATTTGGGGCTGTGCGTGGGGTGGGTATTTGGGGCGTGCGTGGGGTGGGTATTTGGGGCGTGGGGTGGGTATTTGGGGCGTGCGTGGGGTGGGTATTTGGGGCGTGCGTGGGGTGGGTATTTGGGGCGTGCGTGGGGTGGGTATTTGGGGCGTGCGTGGGGTGGGTATTTGGGGCGTGCGTGGGGTGGGTATTTGGGGCGTGCGTGCGGGTGGGTATTTGGGGCGTGCGTGGGGTGGGTATTTGGGGCGTGCGTGGGGTGGGTATTTGGGGCGTGCGTGGGGTGGGTATTTGGGGCGTGCGTGGGGTGGGTATTTGGGGCGTGCGTGGGGTGGGTATTTGGGGCGTGCGTGGGGTGGGTATTTGGGGCGTGCGTGGGGTGGGTATTTGGGGCGTGCGTGGGGTGGGTATTTGGGGCGTGCGTGGGGTGGGTATTTGGGGCGTGCGTGGGGTGGGTATTTGGGGCGTGCGTGGGGTGGGTATTTGGGGCGTGCGTGGGGTGGGTATTTGGGGCGTGCGTGGGGTGGGTATTTGGGGCGTGCGTGGGGTGGGTATTTGGGGCGTGCGTGGGGTGGGTATTTGGGGCGTGCGTGGGGTGGGTATTTGGGGCGTGCGTGGGGTGGGTATTTGGGGCGTGGGGTGGGTATTTGGGGCGTGCGTGGGGTGGGTATTTGGGGCGTGCGTGGGGTGGGTATTTGGGGCGTGCGTGGGGTGGGTATTTGGGGCGTGCGTGGGGTGGGTATTTGGGGCGTGGGGTGGGTATTTGGGGCGTGGGGTGGGTATTTGGGGCGTGCGTGGGGTGGGTATTTGGGGCGTGCGTGGGGTGGGTATTTGGGGCGTGCGTGGGGTGGGTATTTGGGGCGTGGGGTAGAGCTCTTCACGGGTCCAAAAAAACCGGACCAAACCCGAAATGGAAATGTGAAATCTGTTCCAATTCCGACCCATTCCGACATTTTTCCCAAATTAGAAAACCAAACCCGAGTGGACCCGTGTCATTTTCGTCCGATTCCGACCCGTTCCGATGTTTTTTTCAAATTATAAAACCAAACCCGAGTGGACCCGTGTCATTTTCGTCCGATTCCGACCCGTTCCGATGTTTTTTTCAAATTATAAAACCAAACCCGAGTGGACCCGTGTCATTTTCGTCCGATCCCGACCCGTTCCGATGTTTTTTTCAAATTATAAAACCAAACCCGAGTGGACCCGTGTCATTTTCGTCCGATTCCGACCCGTTCCGATGTTTTTACATTTCTACAGGCCCGGACCGTAATTGGACCGGTGAAATGTGTTCCGAAACCCGATTATTTCCGAGATTTCACAAACCCGACCCTGCAGACACCACTTCAAAAAAGCGCATCAATGAAACGATACAAAAATAAATAAATATGCGCAGCTGGCCGCAGAGATGTTAATTTCATATGCGTGACAAAAGGTTCTCTTTGTAAATAAATGTGTACTTTAATAAATAATAGCGGGCTTATTTAACAATCACCATTTCATGATTAAAGCTAGAAACTCTTAACGCAGTTAAATCTTCAGCGTGGTGTAGGTATTTAACCAAACGGCAGTGGTGTTAAAATATCAAGACTGTATATAAATACTTTGTTACAAGTAAAAGTCCGGAATTCAAAATGTAGGCCTATACTTACTTTGTTTCCAGTTTCCACCACTGCCAAACGGACCATTTTATTTTACACAGTCTGAGAGTTATATGCAGAGGATTTGGCTGTGCTGTTAATCATAGATATAGCGGTTGTTGTTCCCTAAATAAAACCACGCAATTTCATGTCAAAGACAATTTTATTGATGGCCAGCAACAAAACAATAGGCCTTCTCTTAGACCAGTGGTCTTCAACGTTTTCAGGCCAGGGACCCCCTCTATTTTGTACAAAATTGTGTTTCAGATTAAACTTTTTTCGTTTACTTGGTCTGCTCTTTTTTCGCTCTACACCAAACCTCTTTGCCAAAAAACAGCCGATCTACAAGCTCACAACGCCTCGCCTCGCGCTGCAAGACGTTGTGAGCTTGTAGATCAGCTATCTTTTGGCTAAAGTTTTCCTCAGAAAAAGGGATGCTAGGGTTCAAGTGGTTAAGGTAAAAAAAAAACTTCTATCAAACAAAGATTTGGCGGACCCCCTGTAGTAACTCTGAGGACCCCCTGTTGAAGACCCCTGTCTTAGACAATAGTGCAAAGTCAAACATCGTGTTATAATGCATTTTGTGCAAACTTGCATTGTAGCACATACATATGCAAATATCCCATGACAAAAGAGACACAACGAAAATATCCAATATCCATTGTCTGCAATCTGTCTGCATTTCTGCAATAAACTAATCGCAGTAAACATCAATAAACTAACTACACCTGGCAATAACATAAAAAACGAACAACATTAATAACAAACGAATCAGCATGCTTTTACTCTTTTTTCTTTGACTTTTTTGCCTTGTATAAAAATGTATAAAAATTATAAAGTGACAAATTATAAAGTATACTTGCTTTTTTCAAATGAGGCTATATAATCATTAACGAGGGCATATTTTTTCTTTAATCAAAAGCTACTGTTAATGCGCAGTTGCAGTGCACTGCCTCATTTGTAAATAAAAAAGTAGAAGCAAACAAATATTACAGAGAGGCTAAAGCATGCACCGCTTCTTGAATGTAGCCTGCCCTAGGTCTACATAAATCAAAAAATATTAAGCAACCATTAGTTTGCCTATATAGTAGCTACACAATTCACATATTGCTGTTAAGGAACAGTATGGCATTCACACTTGAAGTGCTGAGACAGGTACGACGATTCTCCAGCGTGCGACCAGCGGTACTAAACGCAGATTCACAACTCACACTTGATGCCGGCACGCAAAGGAATTTTCGTGCCACTCGTGCCATATATGGAAACAGATTTTCGTTATGTTTCCAAAACTCAAGAATGTCTCCATCATTCGGCATTGTGGCGTTGTGCTTTACATAGCGGTCGACCTCGTCTTGCGACGTTTCGATGCTGCCATCCTGAATGTCAGCCCACTGGTTGAACAGCGGCCCTGGTGGTGCTGCTGCTGCTTCTGGTGGTGCTGGCCCAGCGTCCGGCGCAATCTCCTCCACCTCGTCCTCTTCTTGCTGAATGAATGAATGAATGAATGAATGAATGAATGAATGAATGAATGCTTTATTTCGAACATGTTAAACAATAAACACCTGCTGGGTCATCACCGTGGCTCGCTGAGGGGGTAAGGTGGCCATAATGGCCGCCTCTCGGCATGCATGTTGATAGACGTCTGCCCTCTCAGCCAAGTTGAACATCCGAAGCTGCTTGAATTTGGGCCAGAGGAACACACCAAGCTTTTCGTGCGGTCCCAGAACTATCCGTCCGGTCAGAAGTGGCTCACACCTACAGAATAGAATAGAATTAACATAAAAAAATATTATTATTAATAATAGAATAAATAACACTATATGGGCCTAAATATAGGAACATAGTCCCCCAGTCCTACACCTGTACATTAGATAGAATTAACCAAATAACACACAAATACATTAGGAATGAGTTAGAAATTAAAATGGATATTATAGGCTACATCTCACCTGCGCTTCAATATCTCAAGAGGTAGTGGGTCGGCTGGGGTGATTTGGCAGTGGTTGATCAGTGTGGTTTTCCAGAGGGCCACCAAGTTGATAGTAGGATAGTTTGAGCCACTTAACTCTTCGGTAGCCTGCTTGAAAGGTTGCAGAAAACGTACAAGCATCTGAAGTGTGTCTTTGGATATACTATTCATGCGATGCATCTCTGCCCGTTCGACCAAGATTGACTGGATCTGATCAAATCCACGGAGCACAGAATCTATCATCTCCAGTTTGGTATTCCACCTCGTTTCGCATTCTTGCTTTAAAGAGTGTTTGAGTCGGAGTTGTAATCCCGAGTGTTTAAAGAAGGTTGTCAGAGACTTGCATTGCTCAATACAGGCTCTTACTTGCTGCAACTCCTCTTCCTCCTCCTCATCACACTTCTTGAATGTGTGCTTCAGCACAGTATTCAACACATGTGCGACACAGCTGCTGTGCGTCCACTGGCCGAGGGCTGACTGTATATTTGCTGCTTGGTCACTGACAAACACCAGTCTCAAGATCTCTTCTGTGGATAGACCAAAGTCCTCCAGTTGCTTGATCAATTCCCCCTTTAGGTTTACGGCCGTCTTCTTTTCACCGAGTGGGAATGCGCATGTACATATCATCTTACTATTAAACTCCCAATTGTCATCTATGTAATGCAGCATGATACAGGTATAGCTGACCTTCCTAAAATCGTCTGTCCACATGTCTGTGGATGCTCCACAGGCCAGTCCATTGGCTAAGGCTTTCTTAATCACTGGCAGGAGCTCTGCTCTGATACTGTCGTATTTTGTCTGTGTGAAACGAGACACTGTCACACCAGAGGGAAGAAGGTCTTTCACATCACACTGACCATGTTGTGCTCCTGTGTCCATTATTGTCTGCGCCAACTCCTTGAACGCAGGGGACTCAAACATTCTAAAAGCCCTTAAATCCTTCACACAGACTTTTGTGCATTTTTCTAAGATAAGTTCCTTTGTTCTTTTCGGAACTGAACCCGTTTTGACAAATGATGTCATTGACATTTGGCTTGGTTGAGGAGCTTTGTTGCATAGCCTTACATGTTTTAGCAGATGCGATGTGCCTGTCTTGGCCGAGTTGAACTTTAGCAGCGAGCCACACGTAATGCATTTAACAGCTCCTACTTTCCTCTCGTCTTTATCCACGACTTGCATGAAGTGTGACCACGCAGAAGAGTTACCAGTAACCTTAACCTCCTGGTATTCGTTTGATTTGAGCTTTGATTTAACCTCGCTGAGGATAATATCGGACGGGTCCATGATTGCAAAATTGTACGCCGCCGGTGTTTTCAAATCAGCCTGGCTGGTTTGGCTTGGCTTGCATTGTACGCATGCGCATTGGGTAGCATTGCAGTAATCTGATCCTGAACCAGCATAATCATCACACAAGTTACACAGCCATTCATGTCGCTGGCTCGCTGCTGCACTAACCTGATCCTAGGTCAGCCCTAAAGCAACACACAAATTAACCAGCAGCCAGCACTGCGTTTAGTGCACACACAGTGCACACGGCACACCACACAAAGCAGTGTGAGGACGAGAGCAGATCGCAGCGCACGGCACACACATATTGATTGTTTATTGAATACTTTCATTAACAGTTTGCAAAAAAAAGCACAGAAAGTACACACACACAGTCACGCACGTTGCACTTCGGGTTTTTTCGGATCCACTCGGGTATTACACATAATGAAAGACAGACCCGAGTTCCGAGGTAATGCTGCCCGATTCCGCCCCGCCCCGAGTGATCATGATAAAGACTGACCCGAGTTCCGACAATTTCCGAGGTAATGCTGCCCGATTCCGCCCCGCCCCGAGTGATCATGATAAAGACAGACCCGAGTTCCGACAATTTCCGAGGTAATGCTGCCCGATTCCGCCCCGCCCCGAGTGATCATGATAAAGACAGACCCGAGTTCCGACAATTTCCGAGGTAATGCTGCCCGATTCCGCCCCGCCCCCGAGTGATCATGATAAAACACGAGTCAGACCCGTACGGGTCTCGGGTCCTCTCGGGTAATTTCGGAATCGGGGGGCCCGTGAAGAGCTCTAGCGTGGGGTGGGTATTTGGGGCGTGCGTGGGGTGGGTATTTGGGGCGTGCGTGGGGTGGGTATTTGGGGCGTGCGTGGGGTGGGTATTTGGGGCGTGCGTGGGGTGGGTATTTGGGGCGTGGGGTGGGTATTTGGGGCGTGCGTGGGGTGGGTATTTGGGGCGTGCGTGGGGTGGGTATTTGGGGCGTGCGTGGGGTGGGTATTTGGGGCGTGCGTGGGGTGGGTATTTGGGGCGTGCGTGGGGTGGGTATTTGGAGCGTGGGGTGGGTATTTGGGGCGTGCGTGGGGTGGGTATTTGGGGCGTGCGTGGGGTGGGTATTTGGGGCGTGGGGTGGGTATTTGGGGCGTGCGTGGGGTGGGTATTTGGGGCGTGCGTGGGGTGGGTATTTGGGGCGTGCGTGGGGTGGGTATTTGGGGCGTGCGTGGGGTGGGTATTTGGGGCGTGCGTGGGGTGGGTATTTGGGGCTTGGGGTGGGTATTTGGGGCGTGCGTGGGGTGGGTATTTGGGGCGTGCGTGGGGTGGGTATTTGGGGCGTGGGGTGGGTATTTGGGGCGTGCGTGGGGTGGGTATTTGGGGCGTGCGTGGGGTGGGTATTTGGGGCGTTCGTGGGGTGGGTATTTAGGGCGTGGGGTGGGTATTTGGGGCGTGCGTGGGGTGTGTATTTGGGGCGTGCGTGGGGTGGGTATTTGGGGCGTGCGTGGGGTGGGTATTTGGGGCGTGGGGTGGGTATTTGGGGCGTGCGTGGGGTGGGTATTTGGGGCGTGCGTGGGGTGGGTATTTGGGGCGTGCGTGGGGTGGGTATTTGGGGCGTGCGTGGGGTGGGTATTTGGGGCGTGCGTGGGGTGGGTATTTGGGGCGTGCGTGGGGTGGGTATTTGGGGCGTGCGTGGGGTGGGTATTTGGGGCGTGCGTGGGGTGGGTATTTGGGGCGTGCGTGGGGTGGGTATTTGGGGCGTGCGTGGGGTGGGTATTTGGGGCGTGCGTGGGGTGGGTATTTGGTGCGTGGGGTGGGTATTTGGGGCGTGCGTGGGGTGGGTATTTGGGGCGTGCGTGGGGTGGGTATTTGGTGCGTGGGGTGGGTATTTGGGGCGTGCGTGGGGTGGGTATTTGGGGCGTGGGGTGGGTATTTGGGGCGTCCGTGGGGTGGGTATTTGGGGCGTGCGTGGGGTGGGTATTTGGGGCGTGCGTGGGGTGGGTATTTGGGGCGTGGGGTGGGTATTTGGGGCGTGCGTGGGGTGGGTATTTGGGGCGTGCGTGGGGTGGGTATTTGGGGCGTGCGTGGGGTGGGTATTTGGGGCGTGCGTGGGGTGGGTATTTGGGGCGTGGGGTGGGTATTTGGGGCGTGCGTGGGGTGGGTATTTGGGGCGTGCGTGGGGTGGGTATTTGGGGCGTGCGTGGGGTGGGTATTTGGGGCGTGGGGTGGGTATTTGGGGCGTGCGTGGGGTGGGTATTTGGGGCGTGCGTGGGGTGGGTATTTGGGGCGTGCGTGGGGTGGGTATTTGGGGCGTGGGGTGGGTATTTGGGGCGTGCGTGGGGTGGGTATTTGGGGCGTGCGTGGGGTGGGTATTTGGGGCGTGCGTGGGGTGGGTATTTGGGGCGTGCGTGGGGTGGGTATTTGGGGCGTGGGGTGGGTATTTGGGGCGTGCGTGGGGTGGGTATTTGGGGCGTGGGGTGGGTATTTGGGGCGTGCGTGGGGTGGGTATTTGGGGCGTGCGTGGGGTGGGTATTTGGGGCGTGCGTGGGGTGGGTATTTGGGGCGTGCGTGGGGTGGGTATTTGGGGCGTGGGGTGGGTATTTGGGGCGTGCGTGGGGTGGGTATTTGGGGCGTGCGTGGGGTGGGTATTTGGGGCGTGCGTGGGGTGGGTATTTGGGGCGTGCGTGGGGTGGGTATTTGGGACGTGGGGTGGGTATTTGGGGCGTGCGTGGGGTGGGTATTTGGGGCGTGCGTGGGGTGGGTATTTGGGGCGTGCGTGGGGTGGGTATTTGGGGCGTGGGGTGGGTATTTGGGGCGTGCGTGGGGTGGGTATTTGGGGCGTGCGTGGGGTGGGTATTTGGGGCGTGCGTGGGGTGGGTATTTGGGGCGTGGGGTGGGTATTTGGGGCGTGCGTGGGGTGGGTATTTGGGGCGTGCGTGGGGTGGGTATTTGGGGCGTGCGTGGGGTGGGTATTTGGGGCGTGGGGTGGGTATTTGGGGCGTGCGTGGGGTGGGTATTTGGGGCGTGCGTGGGGTGGGTATTTGGGGCGTGGGGTGGGTATTTGGGGCGTGCGTGGGGTGGTTATTTGGGGCGTGCGTGGGGTGGGTATTTGGGGCGTGCGTGGGGTGGGTATTTGGGGCGTGCGTGGGGTGGGTATTTGGAGCGTGGGGTGGGTATTTGGGGCGTGCGTGGGGTGGGTATTTGGGGCGTGCGTGGGGTGGGTATTTGGGGCGTGCGTGGGGTGGGTATTTGGGGCGTGGGGTGGGTATTTGGGGCGTGCGTGGGGTGGGTTTTTGGGGCGTGGGGTGGGTATTTGGGGCGTGCGTGGGGTGGGTTTTTGGGGCGTGGGGTGGGTATTTGGGGCGTGCGTGGGGTGGGTTTTTGGGGCGTGCGTGGGGTGGGTATTTGGGGCGTGCGTGGGGTGGGTATTTGGGGCGTGCGTGGGGTGGGTATTTGGGGCGTGGGTGGGGTGGGTATTTGGGGCGTGCGTGGGGTGGGTATTTGGGGCGTGGGGTGGGTATTTGGGGCGTGCGTGGGGTGGGTATTTGGGGCGTGCGTGGGGTGGGTATTTGGGGCGTGCGTGGGGTGGGTATTTGGGGCGTGGGGTGGGTATTTGGGGCGTGCGTGGGGTGGGTATTTGGGGCGTGCGTGGGGTGGGTATTTGGGGCGTGCGTGGGGTGGGTATTTGGGGCGTGCGTGGGGTGGGTATTTGGGGCGTGGGGTGGGTATTTGGGGCGTGCGTGGGGTGGGTATTTGGGGCGTGCTTGGGGTGGGTATTTGGGGCGTGCGTGGGGTGGGTATTTGGGGCGTGGGGTGGGTATTTGGGGCGTGCGTGGGGTGGGTATTTGGGGCGTGCGTGGGGTGGGTATTTGGGGCGTGCGTGGGGTGGGTATTTGGGGCGTGCGTGGGGTGGGTATTTGGGGCGTGGGGTGGGTATTTGGGGCGTGCGTGGGGTGGGTATTTGGGGCGTGCGTGGGGTGGGTATTTGGGGCGTGCGTGGGGTGGGTATTTGGGGCGTGCGTGGGGTGGGTATTTGGGGCGTGCGTGGGGTGGGTATTTGGGGCGTGCGTGGGGTGGGTATTTGGGGCGTGCGTGGGGTGGGTATTTGGGGCGTGCGTGGGGTGGGTATTTGGGGCGTGGGGATGGGTATTTGGGGCGTGCGTGGGGTGGGTATTTGGGGCGTGCGTGGGGTGGGTATTTGGGGCGTGCGTGGGGTGGGTATTTGGGGCGTGCGTGGGGTGGGTATTTGGGGCGTGGGGTGGGTATTTGGGGCGTGCGTGGGGTGGGTATTTGGGGCGTGCGTGGGGTGGGTATTTGGGGCGTGCGTGGGGTGGATATTTGGGGCGTGCGTGGGGTGGGTATTTGGGGCGTGGGGTGGGTATTTGGGGCGTGCGTGGGGTCGGTATTTGGGGCGTGCGTGGGGTGGGTATTTGGGGCGTGCGTGGGGTGGGTATTTGGGGCGTGCGTGGGGTGGGTATTTGGGGCGTGGGGTGGGTATTTGGGGCGTGCGTGGGGTGGGTATTTGGGGCGTGCGTGGGGTGGGTATTTGGGGCGTGCGTGGGGTGGGTATTTGGGGCGTGGGGTGGGTATTTGGGGCGTGCGTGGGGTGGGTATTTGGGGCGTGCGTGGGGTGGGTATTTGGGGCGTGCGTGGGGTGGGTATTTGGGGCGTGCGTGGGGTGGGTATTTGGGGCGTGGGGTGGGTATTTGGGGCGTGCGTGGGGTGGGTATTTGGGGCGTGCGTGGGGTGGGTATTTGGGGCGTGCGTGGGGTGGGTATTTGGGGCGTGCGTGGGGTGGGTATTTGGGGCGTGCGTGGGGTGGGTATTTGGGGCGTGCGTGGGGTGGGTATTTGGGGCGTGCGTGGGGTGGGTATTTGGGGCGTGGGGATGGGTATTTGGGGCGTGCGTGGGGTGGGTATTTGGGGCGTGCGTGGGGTGGGTATTTGGGGCGTGCGTGGGGTGGGTATTTGGGGCGTGCGTGGGGTGGGTATTTGGGGCGTGGGGTGGGTATTTGGGGCGTGCGTGGGGTGGGTATTTGGGGCGTGCGTGGGGTGGGTATTTGGGGCGTGCGTGGGGTGGGTATTTGGGGCGTGCGTGGGGTGGGTATTTGGGGCGTGCGTGGGGTGGGTATTTGGGGCGTGCGTGGGGTGGGTATTTGGGGCGTGCGTGGGGTGGGTATTTGGGGCGTGCGTGGGGTGGGTATTTGGGGCGTGCGTGGGGTGGGTATTTGGGGCGTGCGTGGGGTGGGTATTTGGGGCGTGCGTGGGGTGGGTATTTGGGGCGTGGGGTGGGTATTTGGGGCGTGCGTGGGGTGGGTATTTGGGGCGTGCGTGGGGTGGGTATTTGGGGCGTGCGTGGGGTGGGTATTTGGGGCGTGCGTGGGGTGGGTATTTGGGGCTTGGGGTGGGTATTTGGGGCGTGCGTGGGGTGGGTATTTGGGGCGTGCGTGGGGTGGGTATTTGGGGCGTGGGGTGGGTATTTGGGGCGTGCGTGGGGTGGGTATTTGGGGCGTGCGTGGGGTGGGTATTTGGGGCGTGGGGTGGGTATTTGGGGCGTGCGTGGGGTGGGTATTTGGGGCGTGCGTGGGGTGGGTATTTGGGGCGTGCGTGGGGTGGGTATTTGGGGCGTGGGGTGGGTATTTGGGGCGTGCGTGGGGTGGGTATTTGGGGCGTGCGTGGGGTGGGTATTTGGGGCGTGCGTGGGGTGGGTATTTGGGGCGTGCGTGGGGTGGGTATTTGGGGCGTGCGTGGGGTGGGTATTTGGGGCGTGGGGTGGGTATTTGGGGCGTGCGTGGGGTGGGTATTTGGGGCGTGGGGTGGGTATTTGGGGCGTGCGTGGGGTGGGTATTTGGGGCGTGCGTGGGGTGGGTATTTGGGGCGTGCGTGGGGTGGGTATTTGGGGCGTGGGGTGGGTATTTGGGGCGTGCGTGGGGTGGGTATTTGGGGCGTGCGTGGGGTGGGTATTTGGGGCGTGCGTGGGGTGGGTATTTGGGGCGTGCGTGGGGTGGGTATTTGGGGCGTGGGGTGGGTATTTGGGGCGTGCGTGGGGTGGGTATTTGGGGCGTGCGTGGGGTGGGTATTTGGGGCGTGCGTGGGGTGGGTATTTGGGGCGTGCGTGGGGTGGGTATTTGGGGCGTGGGGTGGGTATTTGGGGCGTGCGTGGGGTGGGTATTTGGAGGCTTGGGGTGGGTATTTGGGGCGTGCGTGGGGTGGGTATTTGGGGCGTGCTTGGGGTGGGTATTTGGGGCGTGCGTGGGGTGGGTATTTGGGGCGTGGGGTGGGTATTTGGGGCGTGCGTGGGGTGGGTATTTGGGGCGTGCGTGGGGTGGGTATTTGGGGCGTGCGTGGGGTGGGTATTTGGGGCGTGCATGGGGTGGGTATTTGGGGCGTGCGTGGGGTGGGTATTTGGGGCGTGCGTGGGGTGGGTATTTGGGGCGTGGGGTGGGTATTTGGGGCGTGCGTGGGGTGGGTATTTGGGGCGTGCGTGGGGTGGGTATTTGGGGCGTGCGTGGAGTGGGTATTTGGGGCGTGGGGTGGGTATTTGGGGCGTGCGTGGGGTGGGTATTTGGGGCGTGCGTGGGGTGGGTATTTGGGGCGTGCGTGGGGTGGGTATTTGGGGCGTGCGTGGGGTGGGTATTTGGGGCGTGGGGTGGGTATTTGGGGCGTGCGTGGGGTGGGTATTTGGGGCTTGCGTGGGGTGGGTATTTGGGGCGTGCGTGGGGTGGGTATTTGGGGCGTGGGGTGGGTATTTGGGGCGTGCGTGGGGTGGGTATTTGGGGCGTGCGTGGGGTGGGTATTTGGGGCGTGCGTGGGGTGGGTATTTGGGGCGTGCGTGGGGTGGGTATTTGGGGCGTGGGGTGGGTATTTGGGGCGTGCGTGGGGTGGGTATTTGGGGCGTGCGTGGGGTGGGTATTTGGGGCGTGTGGTGGGTATTTGGGGCGTGCGTGGGGTGGGTATTTGGGGCGTGCGTGGGGTGGGTATTTGGGGCGTGCATGGGTGGGTATTTGGGGCGTGGGGTGGGTATTTGGGGCGTGCGTGGGGTGGGTATTTGGGGCGTGCGTGGGGTGGGTATTTGGGGTGTGCGTGGGGTGGGTATTTGGGGCGTGGGGTGGTATTTGGGGCGTGCGTGGGGTGGGTATTTGGGGCGTGCGTGGGGTGGGTATTTGGGGCGTGCGTGGGGTGGGTATTTGGGGCGTGCGTGGGGTGGGTATTTGGGGCGTGCGTGGGGTGGGTATTTGGGGCGTGGGGTAAGTATTTGGGGCGTGCTTGGGGTGGGTATTTGGGGCGTGCGTGGGGTGGGTATTTGGGGCGTGCGTGGGGTGGGTATTTGGGGCGTGGGGTGGGTATTTGGGGCGTGCGTGGGGTGGGTATTTGGGGCGTGCGTGGGGTGGGTATTTGGGGCGTGCGTGGGGTGGGTATTTGGGGCGTGCGTGGGGTGGGTATTTGGGGCGTGGGGTGGGTATTTGGGGCGTGCGTGGGGTGGGTATTTGGGGCGTGCGTGGGGTGGGTATTTGGGGCGTGCGTGGGGTGGGTATTTGGGGCGTGCGTGGGGTGGGTATTTGGGGCGTGCGTGGGGTGGGTATTTGGGGGCGTGGGGTGGGTATTTGGGGCGTGCGTGGGGTGGGTATTTGGGGCGTGCGTGGGGTGGGTATTTGGGGCGTGCGCGGGGTGGGTATTTGGGGCGTGCGTGGGGTGGGTATTTGGGGCGTGGGGTGGGTATTTGGGGCGTGCGTGGGGTGGGTATTTGGGGCGTGCGTGGGGTGGGTATTTGGGGCGTGCGTGGTGTGGGTATTTGGGGCGTGGGGTGGGTATTTGGGGCGTGCGTGGGGTGGGTATTTGGGGCGTGCGTGGGGTGGGTATTTGGGGCGTGCGTGGGGTGGTTATTTTGGGCGTGGGGTGGGTATTTGGGGCGTGCGTGGGGTGGGTATTTGGGGCGTGCGTGGGGTGGGTATTTGGGGCGTGCGTGGGTGGGTATTTGGGGCGTGCGTGGGGTGGGTATTTGGGGCGTGGGGTGGGTATTTGGGGCGTGCGTGGGGTGGGTATTTGGGGCGTGCGTGGGGTGGGTATTTGGGGCGTGCGTGGGGTGGGTATTTGGGGCGTGCGTGGGGTGGGTATTTGGGGCGTGGGGTGGGTATTTGGGGCGTGCGTGGGGTGGGTATTTGGGGCGTGCGTGGGGTGGGTATTTGGGGCGTGCGTGGGGTGGGTATTTGGGGCGTGGGGTGGGTATTTGGGGCGTGCGTGGGGTGGGTATTTGGGGCGTGCGTGGGTGGGTATTTGGGGCGTGCGTGGGGTGGGTATTTGGGGCGTGGGGTGGGTATTTGGGGCGTGCGTGGGGTGGGTATTTGGGGCGTGCGTGGGTGGGTATTTGGGGCGTGCGTGGGGTGGGTATTTGGGGCGTGCGTGGGGTGGGTATTTGGGGCGTGCGTGGGGTGGGTATTTGGGGCGTGCGTGGGGTGGGTATTTGGGGCGTGCGTGGGGTGGGTATTTGGGGCGTGCGTGTGGTGGGTATTTGGGGCGTGCGTGGGGTGGGTATTTGGGGCTGTGCGTGGGGTGGGTATTTGGGGCGTGCGTGGGGTGGGTATTTGGGGCGTGGGGTGGGTATTTGGGGCGTGCGTGGGGTGGGTATTTGGGGCGTGCGTGGGGTGGGTATTTGGGGCGTGCGTGGGGTGGGTATTTGGGGCGTGCGTGGGGTGGGTATTTGGGGCGTGGGGGTGGGTATTTGGGGCGTGCGTGGGGTGGGTATTTGGGGCGTGCGTGGGGTGGGTATTTGGGGCGTGCGTGGGGTGGGTATTTGGGGGGCGTGGGGTGGGTATTTGGGGCGTGCGTGGGGTGGGTATTTGGGGCGTGCGTGGGGTGGGTATTTGGGGCGTGCGTGGGGTGGGTATTTGGGGCGTGCGTGGGTGGTATTTGGGGCGTGGGGTGGGTATTTGGGGCGTGCGTGGGGTGGGTATTTGGGGCGTGCGTGGGGTGGGTATTTGGGGCGTGCGTGGGGTGGGTATTTGGGGCGTGGGGTGGGTATTTGGGGCGTGCGTGGGGTGGGTATTTGGGGCGTGCGTGGGGTGGGTATTTGGGGCGTGCGTGGGGTGGGTATTTGGGGCGTGGGGGTGGGTATTTGGGGCGTGGGGTGGGTATTTGGGGCGTGCGTGGGGTGGGTATTTGGGGCGTGCGTGGGGTGGGTATTTGGGGCGTGCGTGGGGTGGGTATTTGGGGCGTGGGGTGGGTATTTGGGGCGTGCGTGGGGTGGGTATTTGGGGCTGTGCGTGGGGTGGGTATTTGGGGCGTGCGTGGGGTGGGTATTTGGGGCGTGCGTGGGGTGGGTATTTGGGGCGTGGGGTGGGTATTTGGGGCGTGCGTGGGGTGGGTATTTGGGGCGTGCGTGGGGTGGGTATTTGGGGCGTGGGGTGGGTATTTGGGGCGTGCGTGGGGTGGGTATTTGGGGCGTGGGGGTGGGTATTTGGGGCGTGCGTGGGGTGGGTATTTGGGGCGTGCGTGGGGTGGGTATTTGGGGCGTGCGTGGTGGGGTGGGTATTTGGGGCGTGCGTGGGGTGGGTATTTGGGGCGTGGGGTGGGTATTTGGGCGTGCGTGGGGTGGGTATTTGGGGCGTGCGTGGGGTGGGTATTTGGGGCGTGCGTGGGGTGGGTATTTGGGGCGTGGGGTGGGTATTTGGGGCGTGCGTGGGGTGGGTATTTGGGGCGTGGGGTGGGTATTTGGGGCGTGCGTGGGGTGGGTATTTGGGGCGTGCGTGGGGTGGGTATTTGGGGCGTGCGTGGGGTGGGTATTTGGGGCGTGCGTGGGTGGGTATTTGGGGCGTGGGTGGTATTTGGGGCGTGCGTGGGGTGGGTATTTGGGGCGTGCGTGGGGTGGGTATTTGGGGCGTGCGTGGGGTGGGTATTTGGGGCGTGGGGTGGGTATTTGGGGCGTGCGTGGGGTGGGTATTTGGGGCGTGCGTGGGGTGGGTATTTGGGGCGTGCGTGGGGTGGGTATTTGGGGCGTGCGTGGGTGGGTATTTGGGGCGTGGGGTGGGTATTTGGGGCGTGCGTGGGGTGGGTATTTGGGGCGTGCGTGGGGTGGGTATTTGGGGCGTGCGTGGGGTGGGTATTTGGGGCGTGGGGTGGGTATTTGGGGCGTGCGTGGGGTGGGTATTTGGGGCGTGCGTGGGTGGGTATTTGGGGCGTGGGGTGGGTATTTGGGGCGTGCGTGGGGTGGGTATTTGGGGCGTGCGTGGGGTGGGTATTTGGGGCGTGCGTGGGGTGGGTATTTGGGGCGTGCGTGGGGTGGGTATTTGGGGCGTGCGTGGGGTGGGTATTTGGGGCGTGCGTGGGGTGGGTATTTGGGGCGTGCGTGGGGTGGGTATTTGGGGCGTGCGTGGGGTGGGTATTTGGGGCGTGCGTGGGGTGGGTATTTGGGGCGTGCGTTGGGGTGGGTATTTGGGGCGTGCGTGGGTGGTATTTGGGGGCGTGGGGTGGGTATTTGGGGCGTGCGTGGGGTGGGTATTTGGGGCGTGCGTGGGGTGGGTATTTGGGGCGTGCGTGGGGTGGGTATTTGGGGCGTGGGGGTGGGTATTTGGGGCGTGCGTGGGGTGGGTATTTGGGGCGTGCGTGGGGTGGGTATTTGGGGCGTGCGTGGGGTGGGTATTTGGGGCGTGCGTGGGGTGGGTATTTGGGGGCGTGCGGGGTGGGTATTTGGGGCGTGCGTGGGGTGGGTATTTGGGGCGTGCGTGGGGTGGGTATTTGGGGCGTGCGTGGGGTGGGTATTTGGGGCGTGCGTGGGGTGGGTATTTGGGGCGTGGGGTGGGTATTTGGGGCGTGCGTGGGGTGGGTATTTGGGGCGTGCGTGGGGTGGGTATTTGGGGCGTGCGTGGGGTGGGTATTTGGGGCGTGGGGTGGGTATTTGGGGCGTGCGTGGGGTGGGTATTTGGGGCGTGCGTGGGGTGGGTATTTGGGGCGTGCGTGGGGTGGGTATTTGGGGCGTGCGTGGGGTGGGTATTTGGGGCGTGGGGGTGGGTATTTGGGGCGTTGCGTGGGGTGGGTATTTGGGGCGTGCGTGGGGTGGGTATTTGGGGCGTGCGTGGGGTGGGTATTTGGGGCGTGCGTGGGGTGGGTATTTGGGGCGTGGGGTGGGTATTTGGGGCGTGCGTGGGGTGGGTATTTGGGGCGTGCGTGGGGTGGGTATTTGGGGCGTGCGTGGGGTGGGTATTTGGGGCGTGCGTGGGGTGGGTATTTGGGGCGTGCGTGGGGTGGGTATTTGGGGCGTGCGTGGGGTGGGTATTTGGGGCGTGCGTGGGGTGGGTATTTGGGGCGTGCGTGGGGTGGGTATTTGGGGCGTGCGTGGGGTGGGCATTTGGGGCGTGGGGTGGGTATTTGGGGCGTGCGTGGGGTCGGTATTTGGGGCGTGCGTGGGGTGGGTATTTGGGGCGTGCGTGGGGTGGGTATTTGGGGCGTGCGTGGGGTGGGTAATTGGGGCGTGGGGTGGGTATTTGGGGCGTGCGTGGGGTGGGTATTTGGGGCGTGCGTGGGATGGGTATTTGGGGCGTGCGTGGGGTGGGTATTTGGGGCGTGGGGTGGGTATTTGGGGCGTGCGTGGGGTGGGTATTTGGGGCGTGGGGTGGGTATTTGGGCGTGCGTGGGGTGGGTATTTGGGGCGTGCGTGGGGTGGGTATTTGGGGCGTGCGTGGGGTGGGTATTTGGGGCGTGCGTGGGGTGGGTATTTGGGGCGTGGGGTGGGTATTTGGGGCGTGCGTGGGGTGGGTATTTGGGGCGTGCGTGGGGTGGGTATTTGGGGCGTGCGTGGGGTGGGTATTTGGGGCGTGCGTGGGGTGGGTATTTGGGGCGTGCGTGGGGTGGGTATTTGGGGCGTGCGTGGGGTGGGTATTTGGGGCGTGCGTGGGGTGGGTATTTGGGGCGTGCGTGGGGTGGGTATTTGGGGCGTGGGGTGGGTATTTGGGGCGTGCGTGGGGTGGGTATTTGGGGCGTGCGTGGGGTGGGTATTTGGGGCGTGCGTGGGGTGGGTATTTGGGGCGTGCGTGGGGTGGGTATTTGGGGCGTGGGGTGGGTATTTGGGGCGTGCGTGGGGTGGGTATTTGGGGCGTGCGTGGGGTGGGTATTTGGGGCGTGCGTGGGGTGGGTATTTGGGGCGTGGGGTGGGTATTTGGGGCGTGCGTGGGGTGGGTATTTGGGGCGTGCGTGGGTGGGTATTTGGGGCGTGCGTGGAGTGGGTATTTGGGGCGTGCGTGGGGTGGGTATTTGGGGCGTGGGGTGGGTATTTGGGGCGTGCGTGGGGTGGGTATTTGGGGCGTGCGTGGGGTGGGTATTTGGGGGCGTGCGTGGGGTGGGTATTTGGGGCGTGGGGTGGGTATTTGGGGCGTGCGTGGGGTGGGTATTTGGGGGCGTGCGTGGGGTGGGTATTTGGGGCGTGGGGGTGGGTACTTGGGGCGTGCGTGGGGTGGGTATTTGGGGCGTGCGTGGGGTGGGTATTTGGGGCGTGCGTGGGGTGGGTATTTGGGGCGTGCGTGGGGTGGGTATTTGGGGCGTGGGGTGGGTATTTGGGGCGTGCGTGGGGTGGGTATTTGGGGCGTGCGTGGGGTGGGTATTTGGGGCGTGCGTGGGGTGGGTATTTGGGGCGTGGGGTGGGTATTTGGGGCGTGCGTGGGGTGGGTATTTGGGGCGTGCGTGGGGTGGGTATTTGGGGCGTGCGTGGGGTGGGTATTTGGGGCGTGCGTGGGGGTGGGTATTTGGGGCGTGCGTGGGGTGGGTATTTGGGGCGTGCGTGGGGTGGGTATTTGGGGCGTGCGTGGGGTGGGTATTTGGGGCGTGCGTGGGGTGGGTATTTGGGGCGTGCGTGGGGTGGGTATTTGGGGCGTGGGGTGGGTATTTGGGGCGTGCGTGGGGTGGGTATTTGGGGCGTGCGTGGGGTGGGTATTTGGGGCGTGCGTGGGGTGGGTATTTGGGGCGTGCGTGGGGTGGGTATTTGGGGCGTGGGGTGGGTATTTGGGGCGTGCGTGGGGTGGGTATTTGGGGCGTGCGTGGGGTGGGTATTTGGGGCGTGCGTGGGGTGGGGTATTTGGGGCGTGCGTGGGGTGGGTATTTGGGGCGTGGGGTGGGTATTTGGGGCGTGCGTGGGGTGGGTATTTGGGGCGTGCGTGGGGTGGGTATTTGGGGCGTGCGTGGGGTGGGTATTTGGGCCGTGGGGTGGGTATTTGGGGCGTGCGTGGGGTGGGTATTTGGGGCGTGCGTGGGGTGGGTATTTGGGGCGTGCGTGGGGTGGGTATTTGGGGCGTGCGTGGGGTGGGTATTTGGGGCGTGGGGTGGGTATTTGGGGCGTGCGTGGGGTGGGTATTTGGGGCGTGCGTGGGGTGGGTATTTGGGGCGTGCGTGGGGTGGGTATTTGGGGCGTGCGTGGGGTGGGTATTTGGGGCGTGCTTGGGGTGGGTATTTGGGGCGTGGGGTGGGTATTTGGGGCGTGCGTGGGGTGGGTATTTGGGGCGTGCGTGGGGTGGGTATTTGGGGCGTGCGTGGGGTGGGGTATTTGGGGCGTGAGTGGGGTGGGTATTTGGGGCGGTGCGTGGGGTGGGTATTTGGGGCGTGGGGTGGGTATTTGGGGCGTGCGTGGGGTGGGTATTTGGGGCGTGCGTGGGGTGGGTATTTGGGGCGTGCGTGGGGTGGGTATTTGGGGCGTGGGGTGGGTATTTGGGGCGTGCGTGGGGTGGGTATTTGGGGCGTGCGTGGGGTGGGTATTTGGGGCGTGCGTGGGGTGGGTATTTGGGGCGTGCGTGGGGTGGGTATTTGGGGCGTGGGGTGGGTATTTGGGGCGTGCGTGGGGTGGGTATTTGGGGCGTGCGTGGGGTGGGTATTTGGGGCGTGCGTGGGGTGGGTATTTGGGGCGTGCGTGGGGTGGGTATTTGGGGCGTGCGTGGGGTGGGTATTTGGGGCGTGCGTGGGGTGGGTATTTGGGGCGTGCGTGGGGTGGGTATTTGGGGCGTGGGGTGGGTATTTGGGGCGTGCGTGGGGTGGGTATTTGGGGCGTGCGTGGGGTGGGTATTTGGGGCGTGCGTGGGGTGGGTATTTGGGGGTGGGGTGGGTATTTGGGGCGTGCGTGGGTGGGGTATTTGGGGCGTGCGTGGGGTGGGTATTTGGGGCGTGCGTGGGGTGGGTATTTGGGGCGTGCGTGGGGTGGGTATTTGGGGCGTGCGTGGGGTGGGTATTTGGGGCGTGGGGGTGGGTATTTGGGGCGTGCGTGGGGTGGGTATTTGGGGCGTGCGTGGGGTGGGTATTTGGGGCGTGCGTGGGGTGGGTATTTGGGGGCGTGGGGTGGGTATTTGGGGCGTGCGTGGGGTGGGTATTTGGGGCGTGCGTGGGGTGGGTATTTGGGGCGTGCGTGGGGTGGGTATTTGGGGCGTGCGTGGGGTGGGTATTTGGGGCGTGCGTGGGTGGGTATTTGGGGCGTGCGTGGGGTGGGTATTTGGGGCGTGCGTGGGGTGGGTATTTGGGGCGTGCGTGGGGTGGGTATTTGGGGCGTGCGTGGGTGGGTATTTGGGGCGTGCGTGGGGTGGGTATTTGGGGCGTGCGTGGGGTGGGTATTTGGGGCGTGCGTGGGGTGGGTATTTGGGGTGCGTGGGGTGGGTATTTGGGGCGTGCGTGGGGTGGGTATTTGGGGCGTGCGTGGGGTGGGTATTTGGGGCGTGCGTGGGGTGGGTATTTGGGCGGCGTGGGGTGGGTATTTGGGGCGTGCGTGGGGTGGGTATTTGGGGCGTGCGTGGGGTGGGTATTTGGGGCGTGCGTGGGGTGGGTATTTGGGGCGCGTGGGGTGGGTATTTGGGGCGTGCGTGGGGTGGGTATTTGGGGCGTGCGTGGGGTGGGTATTTGGGGCGTGCGTGGGGTGGGTATTTGGGGCGTGGGGTGGGTATTTGGGGCGTGCGTGGGGTGGGTATTTGGGGCGTGCGTGGGGTGGGTATTTGGGGCGTGCGTGGGGTGGGTATTTGGGGCCGTGGGGTGGGTATTTGGGCGTGCGTGGGTGGGTATTTGGGGCGTGCGTGGGGTGGGTATTTGGGGCGTGCGTGGGTGGGTATTTGGGGCGTGGGGGTGGGTATTTGGGGCGTGCGTGGGGTGGGTATTTGGGGCGTGCGTGGGGTGGGTATTTGGGGCGTGCGTGGGTGGGTATTTGGGGCGTGGGGTGGGTATTTGGGGCGTGCGTGGGGTGGGTATTTGGGGCGTGCGTGGGGTGGGTATTTGGGGCGTGCGTGGGTGTGGGTATTTGGGGCGTGGGGTGGGTATTTGGGGCTGTGCGTGGGGTGGGTATTTGGGCGTGCGTGGGGTGGGTATTTGGGGCGTGCGTGGGGTGGGTATTTGGGGCGTGCGTGGGGTGGGTATTTGGGGCGTGGGGTGGGTATTTGGGGCGTGCGTGGGGTGGGTATTTGGGGCGTGCGTGGGGTGGGTATTTGGGGCGTGCGTGGGGTGGGTATTTGGGGCGTGCGTGGGGTGGGTATTTGGGGCGTGCGTGGGGTGGGTATTTGGGGCGTGCGTGGGGTGGGTATTTGGGGCGTGCGTGGGGTGGGTATTTGGGGCGTGCGTGGGGTGGGTATTTGGGGCGTGCGTGGGGTGGGGTATTTGGGGCGTGCGTGGGGTGGGTATTTGGGGCGTGGGGTGGGTATTTGGGGCGTGCGTGGGGTGGGTATTTGGGGCGTGCGTGGGGTGGGTATTTGGGGCGTGCGT
>NW_028155836.1:0-22199 GCF_963454915.1 Gymnoscopelus microlampas | reverse complement strand
GTATTTGGGGCGTGCGTGGGGTGGGTATTTGGGGCGTGCGTGGGGTGGGTATTTGGGGCGTGCGTGGGGTGGGTATTTGGGGCGTGCGTGGGGTGGGTATTTGGGGCGTGGGGTGGGTATTTGGGGCGTGCGTGGGTGGGTATTCGGGGCGTGCGTGGGGTGGGTATTTGGGGCGTGCGTGGGGTGGGTATTTGGGGCGTGCGTGGGTGGGTATTTGGGGGTGCGTGGGGTGGGTATTTGGGCGTGCGTGGGTGGGCGTGCTGGTAGGTGCGGTGGGTATTTGGGGCGTGCGTGGGGTGGGTATTTGGGGCGTGCGTGGGGTGGGTATTTGGGGCGTGGGGTGGGTATTTGGGGCGTGCGTGGGGTGGGTATTTGGGGCGTGCGTGGGGTGGGTATTTGGGGCGTGCGTGGGGTGGGTATTTGGGGCGTGCGTGGGGTGGGTATTTGGGGCGTGCGTGGGGTGGGTATTTGGGGCGTGCGTGGGGTGGGTATTTGGGGCGTGGGGTGGGTATTTGGGGCGTGCGTGGGGTGGGTATTTGGGGCGTGCGTGGGGTGGGTATTTGGGGCGTGCGTGGGGTGGGTATTTGGGGCGTGCGTGGGGTGGGTATTTGGGGCGTGCGTGGGGTGGGTATTTGGGGCGTGGGGTGGGTATTTGGGGCGTGCGTGGGGTGGGTATTTGGGGCGTGCGTGGGGTGGGTATTTGGGGCGTGCGTGGGGTGGGTATTTGGGGCGTGCGTGGGGTGGGTATTTGGGGCGTGCGTGGGGTGGGTATTTGGGGCGTGCGTGGGGTGGGTATTTGGGGCGTGCGTGGGGTGGGTATTTGGGGCGTCGTGGGGTGGGTATTTGGGGCGTGCGTGGGGTGGGTATTTGGGGCGTGCGTGGGGTGGGTATTTGGGGCGTGCGTGGGGTGGGTATTTGGGGCGTGCGTGGGGTGGGTATTTGGGGCGTGGGGTGGGTATTTGGGGCGTGCGTGGGGTGGGTATTTGGGGCGTGCGTGGGGTGGGTATTTGGGGCGTGCGTGGGGTGGGTATTTGGGGCGTGCGTGGGGTGGGTATTTGGGGCGTGCGTGGGGTGGGTATTTGGGGCGTGCGTGGGGTGGGTATTTGGGGCGTGCGTGGGGTGGGTATTTGGGGCGTGCGTGGGGTGGGTATTTGGGGCGTGGGGGTGGGTATTTGGGGCGTGCGTGGGGTGGGTATTTGGGGCGTGCGTGGGGTGGGTATTTGGGGCGTGCGTGGGGTGGGTATTTGGGGCGTGCGTGGGGTGGGTATTTGGGGCGTGGGGTGGGTATTTGGGGCGTGCGTGGGGTGGGTATTTGGGGCGTGCGTGGGGTGGGTATTTGGGGCGTGCGTGGGGTGGGTATTTGGGGCGTGCGTGGGGTGGGTATTTGGGGCGTGCGTGGGGTGGGTATTTGGGGCGTGGGGTGGGTATTTGGGGCGTGCGTGGGGTGGGTATTTGGGGCGTGCGTGGGGTGGGTATTTGGGGCGTGCGTGGGGTGGGTATTTGGGGAGTGCGTGGGGTGGGTATTTGGGGCGTGCGTGGGGTGGGTATTTGGGGCGTGCGTGGGGTGGGTATTTGGGGCGTGCGTGGGGTGGGTATTTGGGTGCGTGGGGTGGGTATTTGGGGCGTGCGTGGGGTGGGTATTTGGGGCGTGCGTGGGGTGGGTATTTGGGGCGTGGGGTGGGTATTTGGGGCGTGCGTGGGGTGGGTATTTGGGGCGTGCGTGGGGTGGGTATTTGGGGCGTGCGTGGGGTGGGTATTTGGGGCGTGCGTGGGGTGGGTATTTGGGGCGTGCGTGGGGTGGGTATTTGGGGCGTGGGGTGGGTATTTGGGGCGTGCGTGGGGTGGGTTTTTGGGGCGTGCGTGGGGTGGGTATTTGGGGCGTGCGTGGGGTGGGTATTTGGGGCGTGCGTGGGGTGGGTATTTGGGGCGTGCGTGGGGTGGGTATTTGGGGCGTGTGTGGGGTGGGTATTTGGGGCGTGCGTGGGGTGGGTATTTGGGGCGTGCGTGGGGTGGGTATTTGGGGCGTGGGGTGGGTATTTGGGGCGTGCGTGGGGTGGGTATTTGGGGCGTGCGTGGGGTGGGTATTTGGGGCGTGCGTGGGGTGGGTATTTGGGGCGTGGGGTGGGTATTTGGGGCGTGCGTGGGGTGGGTATTTGGGGCGTGCGTGGGGTGGGTATTTGGGGCGTGCGTGGGGTGGGTATTTGGGGCGTGCGTGGGGTGGGTATTTGGGGCGTGCGTGGGGTGGGTATTTGGGGCGTGGGGTGGGTATTTGGGGCGTGCGTGGGGTGGGTATTTGGGGCGTGCGTGGGGTGGGTATTTGGGGCGTGGGGTGGGTATTTGGGGCGTGCGTGGGGTGGGTATTTGGGGGCGTGGGGTGGGTATTTGGGGCGTGCGTGGGGTGGGTATTTGGGGCGTGCGTGGGGTGGGTATTTGGGGCGTGCGTGGGGTGGGTATTTGGGGCGTGCGTGGGGTGGGTATTTGGGGCGTGCGTGGGGTGGGTATTTGGGGCGTGCGTGGGGTGGGTATTTGGGGCGTGCGTGGGGTGGGTATTTGGGGCGTGCGTGGGGTGGGTATTTGGGGCGTGCGTGGGGTGGGTATTTGGGGCGTGGGGTGGGTATTTGGGGCGTGCGTGGGTGGGTATTTGGGGCGTGCGTGGGTGGGTATTTGGGGCGTGCGTGGGGTGGGTATTTGGGGCGTGCGTGGGGTGGGTATTTGGGGCGTGCGTGGGGTGGGTATTTGGGGCGTGGGGTGGGTATTTGGGGCGTGCGTGGGGTGGGTATTTGGGGCGTGCGTGGGGTGGGTATTTGGGGCGTGCGTGGGGTGGGTATTTGGGGCGTGCGTGGGGTGGGTATTTGGGGCGTGGGGTGGGTATTTGGGGCGTGCGTGGGGTGGGTATTTGGGGCGTGCGTGGGGTGGGTATTTGGGGCGTGCGTGGGGTGGGTATTTGGGGCGTGCGTGGGGTGGGTATTTGGGGCGTGCGTGGGGTGGGTATTTGGGGCGTGTGTGGGGTGGGTATTTGGGGCGTGCGTGGGGTGGGTATTTGGGGCGTGCGTGGGGTGGGTATTTGGGGCGTGGGGTGGGTATTTGGGGCGTGCGTGGGGTGGGTATTTGGGGCGTGCGTGGGGTGGGTATTTGGGGCGTGCGTGGGGTGGGTATTTGGGGCGTGCGTGGGGTGGGTATTTGGGGCGTGGGGTGGGTATTTGGGGCGTGCGTGGGGTGGGTATTTGGGGCGTGCGTGGGGTGGGTATTTGGGGCGTGCGTGGGGTGGGTATTTGGGGCGTGCGTGGGGTGGGTATTTGGGGCGTGCGTGGGGTGGGTATTTGGGGCGTGGGGTGGGTATTTGGGGCGTGCGTGGGGTGGGTATTTGGGGCGTGCGTGGGGTGGGTATTTGGGGCGTGCGTGGGGTGGGTATTTGGGGCGTGGGGTGGGTATTTGGGGCGTGCGTGGGGTGGGTATTTGGGGCGTGCGTGGGGTGGGTATTTGGGGCGTGCGTGGGGTGGGTATTTGGGGCGTGGGGTGGGTATTTGGGGCGTGCGTGGGGTGGGTATTTGGGGCGTGCGTGGGGTGGGTATTTGGGGCGTGCGTGGGGTGGGTATTTGGGGCGTGCGTGGGGTGGGTATTTGGGGCGTGGGGTGGGTATTTGGGGCGTGCGTGGGGTGGGTATTTGGGGCGTGCGTGGGGTGGGTATTTGGGGCGTGCGTGGGGTGGGTATTTGGGGCGTGCGTGGGGTGGGTATTTGGGGCGTGCGTGGGGTGGGTATTTGGGGCGTGGGGTGGGTATTTGGGGCGTGCGTGGGGTGGGTATTTGGGGCGTGCGTGGGGTGGGTATTTGGGGCGTGGGGTGGGTATTTGGGGCGTGCGTGGGGTGGGTATTTGGGGCGTGCGTGGGGTGGGTATTTGGGGCGTGCGTGGGGTGGGTATTTGGGGCGTGCGTGGGGTGGGTATTTGGGGCGTGGGGTGGGTATTTGGGGCGTGCGTGGGGTGGGTATTTGGGGCGTGCGTGGGGTGGGTATTTGGGGCGTGCGTGGGGTGGGTATTTGGGGCGTGCGTGGGGTCGGTATTTGGGGCGTGGGGTGGGTATTTGGGGCGTGCGTGGGGTGGGTATTTGGGGCGTGCGTGGGGTGGGTATTTGGGGCGTGCGTGGGGTGGGTATTTGGGGCGTGCGTGGGGTGGGTATTTGGGGCGTGGGGTGGGTATTTGGGGCGTGCGTGGGGTGGGTATTTGGGGCGTGCGTGGGGTGGGTATTTGGGGCGTGCGTGGGGTGGGTATTTGGGGCGTGCGTGGGGTGGGTATTTGGGGCGTGCGTGGGGTGGGTATTTGGGGCGTGGGGTGGGTATTTGGGGCGTGCGTGGGGTGGGTATTTGGGGCGTGCGTGGGGTGGGTATTTGGGGCGTGCGTGGGGTGGGTATTTGGGGCGTGCGTGGGGTGGGTATTTGGGGCGTGCGTGGGGTGGGTATTTGGGGCGTGCGTGGGGTGGGTATTTGGGGCGTGGGGTGGGTATTTGGGGCGTGCGTGGGGTGGGTATTTGGGGCGTGCGTGGGGTGGGTATTTGGGGCGTGCGTAGGGTGGGTATTTGGGGCGTGCGTGGGGTGGGTATTTGGGGCGTGCGTGGGGTGGGTATTTGGGGCGTGCGTGGGGTGGGTATTTGGGGCGTGGGGTGGGTATTTGGGGCGTGCGTGGGGTGGGTATTTGGGGCGTGCGTGGGGTGGGTATTTGGGGCGTGCGTGGGGTGGGTATTTGGGGCGTGCGTGGGGTGGGTATTTGGGGCGTGCGTGGGGTGGGTATTTGGGGCGTGCGTGGGGTGGGTATTTGGGGCGTGCGTGGGGTGGGTATTTGGGGCGTGCGTGGGGTGGGTATTTGGGGCGTGGGGTGGGTATTTGGGGCGTGCGTGGGGTGGGTATTTGGGGCGTGCGTGGGGTGGGTATTTGGGGCGTGCGTGGGGTGGGTATTTGGGGCGTGCGTGGGGTCGGTATTTGGGGCGTGGGGTGGGTATTTGGGGCGTGCGTGGGGTGGGTATTTGGGGCGTGCGTGGGGTGGGTATTTGGGGCGTGCGTGGGGTGGGTATTTGGGGCGTGCGTGGGGTGGGTATTTGGGGCGTGGGGTGGGTATTTGGGGCGTGCGTGGGGTGGGTATTTGGGGCGTGCGTGGGGTGGGTATTTGGGGCGTGCGTGGGGTGGGTATTTGGGGCGTGCGTGGGGTGGGTATTTGGGGCGTGCGTGGGGTGGGTATTTGGGGCGTGCGTGGGGTGGGTATTTGGGGCGTGCGTGGGGTGGGTATTTCGTGCGTGGGGTGGGTATTTGGGGCGGTGGGGTGGGTATTTGGGGCGTGCGTGGGGTGGGTATTCGGGATTTGGGGCGTGGGGTGGGTATTGGGGGCGTGCGTGGGTGGTATTGGGGCGTGCGTGGGGGCGTGGGTGGGTATTTGGGGCGTGCGTGGGGTGGGTATTTGGGGCGTGCGTGGGGTGGGTATTTGGGGCGTGCGTGGGGTGGGTATTTGGGGCGTGGGGTGGGTATTTGGGGCGTGCGTGGGGTGGGTATTTGGGGCGTGCGTGGGGTGGGTATTTGGGGCGTGCGTGGGGTGGGTATTTGGGGCGTGCGTGGGGTGGGTATTTGGGGCGTGCGTGGGGTGGGTATTTGGGGCGTGCGTGGGGTGGGTATTTGGGGCGTGCGTGGGGTGGGTATTTGGGGCGTGCGTGGGGTGGGTATTTGGGGCGTGCGTGGGGTGGGTATTTGGGGCGTGCGTGGGGTGGGTATTTGGGGCGTGCGTGGGGTGGGTATTTGGGGCGTGCGTGGGGTGGGTATTTGGGGCGTGCGTGGGGTGGGTATTTGGGCGTGCGTGGGGTGGGTATTTGGGGCGTGCGTGGGGTGGGTATTTGGGGCGTGCGTGGGGTGGGTATTTGGGGCGTGCGTGGGGTGGGTATTTGGGGCGTGCGTGGGGTGGGTATTTGGGGTGCTGGGGGTGGGTATTTGGGGCGTGCGTGGGGTGGGTATTTGGGGCGTGCGTGGGGTGGGTATTTGGGGCGTGCGTGGGGTGGGTATTTGGGGCGTGCGTGGGGTGGGTATTTGGGGCGTGGTGGGGTTGGGTATTTGGGGCGTGCGTGGGGTGGGTATTTGGGGCGTGCGTGGGGTGGGTATTTGGGGCGTGCGTGGGGTGGGTATTTGGGGGCGTGCGTGGGGTGGGTATTTGGGGCGTGCGTGGGGTGGGTATTTGGGGCGTGCGTGGGGTGGGTATTTGGGGCGTGCGTGGGGTGGGTATTTGGGGCGTGCGTGGGGTGGGTATTTGGGGCGTGCGTGGGGTGGGTATTTGGGGCGTGCGTGGGGTGGGTATTTGGGGCGTGCGTGGGGTGGGTATTTGGGGCGTGCGTGGGGTGGGTATTTGGGGCGTGCGTGGGGTGGGTATTTGGGGCGTGCGTGGGGTGGGTATTTGGGGCGTGCGTGGGGTGGGTATTTGGGGCGTGCGTGGGGTGGGTATTTGGGGCGTGCGTGGGGTGGGTATTTGGGGCGTGGGGTGGGTATTTGGGGCGTGCGTGGGGTGGGTATTTGGGGCGTGCGTGGGGTGGGTATTTGGGGCGTGCGTGGGGTGGGTATTTGGGGCGTGCGTGGGGTGGGTATTTGGGGCGTGCGTGGGGTGGGTATTTGGGGCGTGCGTGGGGTGGGTATTTGGGGCGTGCGTGGGGTGGGTATTTGGGGCGTGCGTGGGGTGGGTATTTGGGGCGTGCGTGGGGTGGGTATTTGGGGCGTGCGTGGGGTGGGTATTTGGGGCGTGCGTGGGGTGGGTATTTGGGGCGTGCGTGGGGTGGGTATTTGGGGCGTGCGTGGGGTGGGTATTTGGGGCGTTGTGGGGTGGGTATTTGGGGCGTGCGTGGGGTGGGTATTTGGGGCGTGCGTGGGGTGGGTATTTGGGGCGTGCGTGGGGTGGGTATTTGGGGCGTGCGTGGGGTGGGTATTTGGGGCGTGGGGTGGGTATTTGGGGCGTGCGTGGGGTGGGTATTTGGGGCGTGCGTGGGGTGGGTATTTGGGGCGTGCGTGGGGTGGGTATTTGGGGCGTGCGTGGGGTGGGTATTTGGGGCGTGCGTGGGGTGGGTATTTGGGGCGTGCGTGGGGTGGGTATTTGGGGCGTGCGTGGGGTGGGTATTTGGGGCGTGCGTGGGGTGGGTATTTGGGGCGTGCGTGGGGTGGGTATTTGGGGCGTGCGTGGGGTGGGTATTTGGGGCGTGCGTGGGGTGGGTATTTGGGGCGTGCGTGGGGTGGGTATTTGGGCGTGCGTGGGGTGGGTATTTGGGGCGTGCGTGGGGTGGGTATTTGGGGCGTGCGTGGGGTGGGTATTTGGGGCGTGCGTGGGGTGGGTATTTGGGGCGTGCGTGGGGTGGGTATTTGGGGCGTGCGTGGGGTGGGTATTTGGGGCGTGCGTGGGGTGGGTATTTGGGGCGTGCGTGGGGTGGGTATTTGGGGCGTGCGTGGGGTGGGTATTTGGGGGCGTGGGGGTGGGTATTTGGGGCGTGCGTGGGGTGGGTATTTGGGGCGTGCGTGGGGTGGGTATTTGGGGCGTGCGTGGGGTGGGTATTTGGGGCGTGGGGTGGGTATTTGGGGCGTGCGTGGGGTGGGTATTTGGGGCGTGCGTGGGGTGGGTATTTGGGGCGTGCGTGGGGTGGGTATTTGGGGCGTGCGTGGGGTGGGTATTTGGGGCGTGGGGTGGGTATTTGGGGCGTGCGTGGGGTGGGTATTTGGGGCGTGCGTGGGGTGGGTATTTGGGGCGTGCGTGGGGTGGGTATTTGGGGCGTGCGTGGGGTGGGTATTTGGGGCGTGCGTGGGGTGGGTATTTGGGGCGTGCGTGGGGTGGGTATTTGGGGGTGCGTGGGGTGGGTATTTGGGGCGTGCGTGGGGTGGGTATTTGGGGCGTGCGTGGGGTGGGTATTTGGGGCGTGCGTGGGGTGGGTATTTGGGGCGTGCGTGGGGTGGGTATTTGGGGCGTGGGGTGGGTATTTGGGGCGTGCGTGGGGTGGGTATTTGGGGCGTGCGTGGGGTGGGTATTTGGGGCGTGCGTGGGGTGGGTATTTGGGGCGTGCGTGGGGTGGGTATTTGGGGCGTGCGTGGGGTGGGTATTTGGGGCGTGGGGTGGGTATTTGGGGCGTGCGTGGGGTGGGTATTTGGGGCGTGCGTGGGGTGGGTATTTGGGGCGTGCGTGGGGTGGGTATTTGGGGCGTGCGTGGGGTGGGTATTTGGGGCGTGCGTGGGGTGGGTATTTGGGGCGTGCGTGGGGTGGGTATTTGGGGGCGTGCGTGGGGTGGGTATTTGGGGCGTGCGTGGGGTGGGTATTTGGGGCGTGCGTGGGGTGGGTATTTGGGGCGTGCGTGGGGTGGGTATTTGGGGCGTGCGTGGGGTGGGTATTTGGGGCGTGGGGTGGGTATTTGGGGCGTGCGTGGGGTGGGTATTTGGGGCGTGCGTGGGGTGGGTATTTGGGGCGTGCGTGGGGTGGGTATTTGGGGCGTGCGTGGGGTGGGTATTTGGGGCGTGCGTGGGTTGGGTATTTGGGGCGTGCGTGGGGTGGGTATTTGGGGCGTGCGTGGGGTGGGTATTTGGGGCGTGCGTGGGGTGGGTATTTGGGGCGTGCGTGGGGTGGGTATTTGGGGCGTGCGTGGGGTGGGTATTTGGGGCGTGGGGTGGGTATTTGGGGCGTGCGTGGGGTGGGTATTTGGGGCTGTGCGTGGGGTGGGTATTTGGGGCGTGCGTGGGGTGGGTATTTGGGGCGTGCGTGGGGTGGGTATTTGGGGCGTGCGTGGGGTGGGTATTTGGGGCGTGCGTGGGGTGGGTATTTGGGGCGTGGGGTGGGTATTTGGGGCGTGCGTGGGGTGGGTATTTGGGGCGTGCGTGGGGTGGGTATTTGGGGCGTGCGTGGGGTGGGTATTTGGGGCGTGCGTGGGTTGGGTATTTGGGGCGTGCGTGGGGTGGGTATTTGGGGCCGTGGGGTGGGTATTTGGGGCGTGCGTGGGGTGGGTATTTGGGGCGTGCGTGGGGTGGGTATTTGGGGCGTGCGTGGGGTGGGTATTTGGGGCGTGCGTGGGGTGGGTATTTGGGGCGTGCGTGGGGTGGGTATTTGGGGCGTGCGTGGGGTGGGTATTTGGGGCGTGGGGTGGGTATTTGGGGCGTGCGTGGGGTGGGTATTTGGGGCGTGCGTGGGGTGGGTATTTGGGGCGTGCGTGGGGTGGGTATTTGGGGCGTGGGGTGGGTATTTGGGGCGTGCTTGGGGTGGGTATTTGGGGCGTGCGTGGGGTGGGTATTTGGGGCGTGCGTGGGGTGGGTATTTGGGGCGTGGGGTGGGTATTTGGGGCGTGCGTGGGGTGGGTATTTGGGGCGTGCGTGGGGTGGGTATTTGGGGCGTGCGTGGGGTGGGTATTTGGGGCGTGCGTGGGGTGGGTATTTGGGGCGTGCGTGGGGTGGGTATTTGGGGCGTGGGTTGGGTATTTGGGGCGTGCGTGGGGTGGGTATTTGGGGCGTGCGTGGGGTGGGTATTTGGGGCGTGCGTGGGGTGGGTATTTGGGGCGTGCGTGGGGTGGGTATTTGGGGCGTGCGTGGGGTGGGTATTTGGGGCGTGCGTGGGGTGGGTATTTGGGGCGTGCGTGGGGTGGGTATTTGGGGCGTGGGGTGGGTATTTGGGGCGTGCGTGGGGTGGGTATTTGGGGCGTGCGTGGGGTGGGTATTTGGGGCGTGCGTGGGGTGGGTATTTGGGGCGTGCGTGGGGTGGGTATTTGGGGCGTGCGTGGGGTGGGTATTTGGGGCGTGCGTGGGGTGGGTATTTGGGGCGTGGGAAGGGTATTTGGGGCGTGCGTGGGGTGGGTATTTGGGGCGTGCGTGGGGTGGGTATTTGGGGCGTGCGTGGGGTGGGTATTTGGGGCGTGCGTGGGGTCGGTATTTGGGGCGTGGGGTGGGTATTTGGGGCGTGCGTGGGGTGGGTATTTGGGGCGTGCGTGGGGTGGGTATTTGGGGCGTGCGTGGGGTGGGTATTTGGGGCGTGCGTGGGGTGGGTATTTGGGGCGTGCGTGGGGTGGGTATTTGGGGCGTGGGGTGGGTATTTGGGGCGTGCGTGGGGTGGGTATTTGGGGCGTGCGTGGGGTGGGTATTTGGGGCGTGCGTGGGGTGGGTATTTGGGGCGTGCGTGGGGTGGGTATTTGGGGCGTGGGGTGGGTATTTGGGGCGTGCGTGGGGTGGGTATTTGGGGCGTGCGTGGGGTGGGTATTTGGGGCGTGCGTGGGGTGGGTATTTGGGGCGTGCGTGGGGTGGGTATTTGGGGCGTGGGGTGGGTATTTGGGGCGTGCGTGGGGTGGGTATTTGGGGCGTGCGTGGGGTGGGTATTTGGGGCGTGCGTGGGGTGGGTATTTGGGGCGTGCGTGGGGTGGGTATTTGGGGCGTGCGTGGGGTGGGTATTTGGGGCGTGCGTGGGGTGGGTATTTGGGGCGTGGGGTGGGTATTTGGGGCGTGCGTGGGGTGGGTATTTGGGGCGTGCGTGGGGTGGGTATTTGGGGCGTGCGTGGGGTGGGTATTTGGGGCGTGCGTGGGGTGGGTATTTGGGGCGTGCGTGGGGTGGGTATTTGGGGCGTGCGTGGGGTGGGTATTTGGGGCGTGCGTGGGGTGGGTATTTGGGGCGTGGGGTGGGTATTTGGGGCGTGCGTGGGGTGGGTATTTGGGGCGTGCGTGGGGTGGGTATTTGGGGCGTGCGTGGGGTGGGTATTTGGGGCGTGCGTGGGGTGGGTATTTGGGGCGTGCGTGGGGTGGGTATTTGGGGCGTGCGTGGGGTGGGTATTTGGGGCGTGCGTGGGGTGGGTATTTGGGGCGTGGGGTGGGTATTTGGGGCGTGCGTGGGGTGGGTATTTGGGGCGTGCGTGGGGTGGGTATTTGGGGCGTGCGTGGGGTGGGTATTTGGGGCGTGCGTGGGGTGGGTATTTGGGGCGTGCGTGGGGTGGGTATTTGGGGCGTGCGTGGGGTGGGTATTTGGGGCGTGGGGTGGGTATTTGGGGCGTGCGTGGGGTGGGTATTTGGGGCGTGCGTGGGGTGGGTATTTGGGGCGTGCGTGGGGTGGGTATTTGGGGCGTGCGTGGGGTGGGTATTTGGGGCGTGGGGTGGGTATTTGGGGCGTGCGTGGGGTGGGTATTTGGGGCGTGCGTGGGGTGGGTATTTGGGGCGTGGGGTGTGGGGTGGGTATTTGGGGCGTGCGTGGGGTGGGTATTTGGGGCGTGCGTGGGGTGGGTATTTGGGGCGTGCGTGGGGTGGGTATTTGGGGCGTGCGTGGGATGGGTATTTGGGGCGTGGGGTGGGTATTTGGGGCGTGCGTGGGGTGGGTATTTGGGGCGTGCGTGGGGTGGGTATTTGGGGCGTGCGTGGGGTGGGTATTTGGGGCTTGGGGTGGGTATTTGGGGCGTGCGTGGGGTGGGTATTTGGGGCGTGCGTGGGGTGGGTATTTGGGGCGTGCGTGGGGTGGGTATTTGGGGCGTGGGGTGGATATTTGGGGCGTGCGTGGGGTGGGTATTTGGGGCGTGCGTGGGGTGGGTATTTGGGGCGTGCGTGGGGTGGGTATTTGGGGCGTGCGTGGGGTGGGTATTTGGGGCGTGCGTGGGGTGGGTATTTGGGGCGTGGGGTGGGTATTTGGGGCGTGCGTGGGGTGGGTATTTGGGGCGTGCGTGGGGTGGGTATTTGGGGCGTGCGTGGGGTGGGTATTTGGGGCGTGGGGTGGGTATTTGGGGCGTGCGTGGGGTGGGTATTTGGGGCGTGCGTGGGGTGGGTATTTGGGGCGTGCGTGGGGTGGGTATTTGGGGCGTGCGTGGGGTGGGTATTTGGGGCGTGCGTGGGGTGGGTATTTGGGGCGTGGGGTGGGTATTTGGGGCGTGCGTGGGGTGGGTATTTGGGGCGTGCGTGGGGTGGGTATTTGGGGCGTGCGTGGGGTGGGTATTTGGGGCGTGGGGTGGGTATTTGGGGCGTGCGTGGGGTGGGTATTTGGGGCGTGCGTGGGGTGGGTATTTGGGGCGTGCGTGGGGTGGGTATTTGGGGCGTGCGTGGGGTGGGTATTTGGGGCGTGCGTGGGGTGGGTATTTGGGGCGTGCGTGGGGTGGGTATTTGGGGCGTGGGGTGGGTATTTGGGGCGTGCGTGGGGTGGGTATTTGGGGCGTGCGTGGGGTGGGTATTTGGGGCGTGCGTGGGGTGGGTATTTGGGGCGTGCGTGGGGTGGGTATTTGGGGCGTGCGTGGGGTGGGTATTTGGGGCGTGGGGTGGGTATTTGGGGCGTGCGTGGGGTGGGTATTTGGGGCGTGCGTGGGGAGGGTATTTGGGGCGTGCGTGGGTGGGTATTTGGGGCGTGCGTGGGGTGGGTATTTGGGGCGTGCGTGGGGTGGGTATTTGGGGCGTGGGGTGGGTATTTGGGGCGTGCGTGGGGTGGGTATTTGGGGCGTGCGTGGGGTGGGTATTTGGGGCGTGCGTGGGCAGAACCCCTGGAATGTAACAACAATGTGAATAATGGAGTACAAATCACTCACTATATCATCCTGGAATATACAAGGTTTGAGGTCGACTGCCCTTGGCATCAAGAGCAGAACCACAGACTTTGCCAAAGAGATTGCAAACATAGACATCATTGTTCTACAAGAGACATGGCACAAAGGGGACGGCCCCACTGGCTGTCCTACTGGCTACAGAGAACTTGTGGTACCATCTACAAAGCTGGCAGGAGTCACCCAGGGAAGGGACTCTGGAGGTATGCTAATATGGTACAAATCAGAACTAGTCCACGCCATTAAGCTAGTCAAAACTGGAACATCTTCCATCTGGCTAGAAATAAACAAGGAACTTACCACAACCGAAAAAAATGTCTACCTGTGTGCCACCTACATCCCCCCAATTGAATCCCCTTACTATACAGAGGACTTTTTCCCCACACTAGAAGAAGATATCAGCCGTTTCCAGGCACACGGTCACATTGTAATTTGTGGGGACCTAAATGCCAGAACAGGACAAGGGCCTGACACCCTCAACACACAGGGAAACAAACACCTACCAGGAGGGGGAAACATCAGCTCCCCAACATGTCCCCCGAGATACAATCACGACAAAACAACAAACAAACATGGGTCACAACTGCTACAGCTCTGTCGCTCACTGGGTCTGTACATTGTTAACGGTAGACTCCGAGGGGACTCCTTCGGTAGATATACATACAGCTCATCCCTGGGAAACAGCTCGGTAGATTACTTTATCACAGACATAAACCTAGCATCGCTCAGAGCCTTCACAGTCAGCCCGCAAACACCCCTGTCAGACCACAACAGAATCACAGCCTATCTAAACAGATCAACACACAGACACAAAGAACAAACACCAAACAAACTACATACTATAAGAAAACGTTACAAATGGAATGAACATAGCGCAGAAGCTTTCCAAAATGCTATTAGGCAAAAACAAGTCCAATCACAACTGGATCATTTCCTAGAAAAAACCTTTGAAGAAAACAGTGAAAGTGTAAACAGGGCAGTAGAAGGCCTCAATCATATATTTGAACTAACAGCCTCACTAGCAAACTTAAAAGTATCAAACAGGAAAGCCAGAAAAAACGTTGAAAATGACAAATGGTACGATAATGACTGCAATAATCTCAGGAAAAAATTAAGGAAACTATCAAACCAAAAACACAGAGATCCAGACAACCACAACACACGTCTCCAATATGGAGAAACACTGAAACAATACAAAAACACAGTAAGAGAAAAAAGAAATCAACATGTTAGAAACCAACTGCAAGATATCGAAGATTCCATACAGACAAACAGCTTCTGGGAAAACTGGAACAGACTTAATAAACTAAAACAGGACGAACTACCCATCCAAAATGGAGATATATGGGTGAATCATTTTTCTAGCCTCTTTGGCCCAATCGAGAAAAACAAAGAGCAAAAACAAATAAAAGATAAACTACAAAACCTAGAGTCAGCCGTAAAAGACTACCAGAATCCACTAGATTCCCAAATCAACCTAAAAGAACTACAAGACAAAATAAAAACACTTAAAACCAAGAAGGCCTGTGGGGCAGACGGTATTCTAAATGAAATGATAAAATTCACCGACCTCAAATTCCAAATGGCCATACTAAAACTCCTAAATATAGTGCTGAGCTCTGGGATCTTCCCCAGCACATGGAATCAAGGGCTGATAACACCACTCCACAAAAGTGGAGACAAATATGACCCAAATAACTACCGTGGGATCTGTGTAAACAGCAACCTCGGAAAGATCCTCTGCATGATCCTCAACAACAGAATCCTAAACTTCCTCACAGAAAGCAATGTCCTGAGCAAATCACAAATTGGCTTTCTACCAAAATATCGCACAACAGACCACATTTACACTCTAAACACCCTAATTGACAACCAAATAAACAAAAACAAAAGCAAATTATTCTCCTGCTTTGTCGACTTCAAAAAAGCATTCGATTCAATTTGGCATGAGGGTCTGATGTACAAACTATTGGAAAGTGGCATAGGGGGGAAAACCTATGACATCATAAAATCAATGTACACAAACAACAAATGCGCAGTTAAAATAGGCGAAAAGCACACAGACTTTTTCCCCCAAAGCCGAGGAGTTAGACAGGGATGCAGCCTGAGTCCAACACTCTTCAACATATATATCAACGAGTTAGCAAAAACGTTAGAACAGTCTACAGCTCCAGGCATCCCCTTGGCAAACACAGAAATCAAATGCTTACTTTTCGCAGATGACCTGCTGCTGCTGTCTCCAACCAAGGAAGGACTACAGCAGCAACTTGATCTCCTACACAAATTCTCACAGACATGGGCCCTGACAGTGAACCTAACTAAGACTAAAATCATGATATTTCAAAAAAGATCCAGCCGCCAAAACCATCAATTTTTCCTAAATACGATCCCACTAGAACAAACAAAAAACTATACCTACCTTGGCCTAAACATCAGCAGCACAGGGAACTACAACCAAGCTGTAAAGGACCTGAGAGACAAGGCAAGAAGGGCATTCTATGCTATCAAAAGAAACATCAAAATAGACATCCCAATTAAAACCTGGCTTAAAATACTGGACTCTGTGATAGAACCAATTTCCCTCTATGGTTGTGAGATCTGGGGACCATTAGCAAACCATGACCTTGAAAAATGGGATAAACACCAAACCGAGACCCTACACACAGAATTCTGCAAATCCATTCTCCGTACCCAGCGAAAAACACCAAATAATGCATGCAGGGCAGAACTAGGACGATACCCACTCATAATCAAAATAAAAAAGAGAGCACTTAAGTTCTACAACCACCTAAAAGAAAGCGACCTAGATGCACTCCATAACAAAGCACTCACACACAGCGAAACCCTAGAGAGATGCCCCCTCAGCCAGCTGGCCATGGAACTCCGGACACAAACACAAACAGAGCCACAAGATAGAAAACCCATCGGACCAAACAAAATTATAAAACAGCAAAAGGAAAACTACCTGACACATTGGAAAGAAGCAACACAAAAGCAGAGTAAACTAGAATGCTATCTGGCCCTAAACAGAGAATACGCAGTGGCAGAATACCTGAGCACCGTGACCGACCCAAAACAAAGAAAAATCTTAACTAGGTACAGACTCAGTGAGCACAGTCTTGCGATCGAGAAAGGTCGTCACAGGCAGACCTGTATCCCGAGAGAAGACAGACTATGCACCCACTGCACACAAAAGGAAGTGGAAACCGAGCTACACTTCCTAACCGTCTGTCCTTTGTACCAAGACATCAGAGACACATACTTCCCACAGATTACAACCACACACAGAGATTTTGAAAACATGACCAATGACAAAAAACTCCCATATCTGCTGGGCGAAGTACAACAATGTGCAAACACAGCAGCAAGATTCGTGAGCTGCTGTGATAGGAGAAGGATATCGAACGGAACACAACCACCCTAAAGACTAATCATTGTGTATATTCCTGCACTATATTTGCACCCAGTGATCTTGGTACATAGAAATTGATCTATTGAAAATTCTGACTTTCAAATGTACATTTTTTATTTTGATTGTATTGCTGTATTGTTGTATTGTGCTTTTTGCTTTGGCAATGTAAACGTATGTTTTCTCATGCCAATAAAGCCCTTTGAATTGAATTGAATTGAATTGCGTGGGGTGGGTATTTGGGGCGTGCGTGGGGTGGGTATTTGGGGCGTGGGGTGGGTATTTGGGGCGTGCGTGGGGTGGGTATTTGGCGTGCGTGGGGTGGGTATTTGGGGCGTGGGGTGGGTATTTGGGGCGTGCGTGGGGTGGGTATTTGGGGCGTGCGTGGGGTGGGTATTTGGGGCGTGCGTGGGGTGGGTATTTGGGGCGTGGGGTGGGTATTTGGGGCGTGCGTGGGGTGGGTATTTGGGGCGTGCGTGGGGTGGGTATTTGGGGCGTGCGTGGGGTGGGTATTTGGGGCGTGCCTGGGGTGGGTATTTGGGGCGTGCGTGGGGTGGGTATTTGGGGCGTGGGGTGGGTATTTGGGGCGTGCGTGGGGTGGGTATTTGGGGCGTGCGTGGGGTGGGTATTTGGGGCGTGCGTGGGGTGGGTATATGGGGCGTGCGTGGGGTGGGTATTTGGGGCGTGCGTGGGGTGGGTATTTGGGGCGTGGGGTGGGTATTTGGGGCGTGCGTGGGGTGGGTATTTGGGGCGTGCGTGGGGTGGGTATTTGGGGCGTGCGTGGGGTGGGTATTTGGGGCGTGCGTGGGGTGGGTATTTGGGGCGTGGGGTGGGTATTTGGGGCGTGCGTGGGGTGGGTATTTGGGGCGTGCGTGGGGTGGGTATTTGGGGCGTGCGTGGGGTGGGTATTTGGGGCGTGCGTGGGGTGGGTATTTGGGGCGTGCGTGGGGTGGGTATTTGGGGCGTGGGGTGGGTATTTGGGGCGTGCGTGGGGTGGGTATTTGGGGCGTGCGTGGGGTGGGTATTTGGGGCGTGCGTGGGGTGGGTATTTGGGGCGTGCGTGGGGTGGGTATTTGGGGCGTGCGTGGGGTGGGTATTTGGGGCATGGGGTGGGTATTTGGGGCGTGCGTGGGGTGGGTATTTGGGGCGTGCGTGGGGTGGGTATTTGGGGCGTGCGTGGGGTGGGTATTTGGGGCGTGCGTGGGGTGGGTATTTGGGGCGTGCGTGGGGTGGGTATTTGGGGCGTGCGTGGGGTGGGTATTTGGGGCGTGCGTGGGGTGGGTATTTGGGGCGTGCGTGGGGTGGGTATTTGGGGCGTGCGTGGGGTGGGTATTTGGGGCGTGGGGTGGGTATTTGGGGCGTGCGTGGGGTGGGTATTTGGGGCGTGCGTGGGGTGGGTATTTGGGGCGTGCGTGGGGTGGGTATTTGGGGCGTGCGTGGGGTGGGTATTTGGGGCGTGCGTGGGGTGGGTATTTGGGGCGTGGGGTGGGTATTTGGGGCGTGCGTGGGGTGGGTATTTGGGGCGTGCGTGGGGTGGGTATTTGGGGCGTGGGGTGGGTATTTGGGGCGTGCGTGGGGTGGGTATTTGGGCGTGCGTGGGGTGGGTATTTGGGGCGTGCGTGGGGTGGGTATATGGGGCGTGCGTGGGGTGGGTATTTGGGGCGTGCGTGGGGTGGGTATTTGGGGCGTGCGTGGGGTGGGTATTTGGGGCGTGCGTGGGGTGGGTATTTGGGGCGTGCGTGGGGTGGGTATTTGGGGCGTGCGTGGGGTGGGTATTTGGGGCGTGCGTGGGGTGGGTATTTGGGGCGTGCGTGGGGTGGGTATTTGGGGCGTGCGTGGGGTGGGTATTTGGGGCGTGGGGTGGGTATTTGGGGCGTGCGTGGGGTGGGTATTTGGGGCGTGCGTGGGGTGGGTATTTGGGGCGTGCGTGGGGTGGGTATTTGGGGCGTGCGTGGGGAGAGTATTTGGGGCGTGCGTGGGGTGGGTATTTGGGGCGTGCGTGGGGTGGGTATTTGGGGCGTGCGTGGGGTGGGTATTTGGGGCGTGGGGTGGGTATTTGGGGCGTGCGTGGGGTGGGTATTTGGGGCGTGCGTGGGGTGGGTATTTGGGGCGTGCGTGGGGTGGGTATTTGGGGCGTGCGTGGGGTGGGTATTTGGGGCGTGGGGTGGGTATTTGGGGCGTGCGTGGGGTGGGTATTTGGGGCGTGCGTGGGGTGGGTATTTGGGGCGTGCGTGGGGTGGGTATTTGGGGCGTGCGTGGGGTGGGTATTTGGGGCGTGGGGTGGGTATTTGGGGCGTGCGTGGGGTGGGTATTTGGGGCGTGCGTGGGGTGGGTATTTGGGGCGTGCGTGGGGTGGGTATTTGGGGCGTGCGTGGGGTGGGTATTTGGGGCGTGGGGTGGGTATTTGGGGCGTGCGTGGGGTGGGTATTTGGGGCGTGCGTGGGGTGGGTATTTGGGGCGTGCGTGGGGTGGGTATTTGGGGCGTGCGTGGGGTGGGTATTTGGGGCGTGGGGTGGGTATTTGGGGCGTGCGTGGGGTGGGTATTTGGGGCGTGCGTGGGGTGGGTATTTGGGGCGTGCGTGGGGTGGGTATTTGGGGCGTGGGGTGGGTATTTGGGGCGTGCGTGGGGTGGGTATTTGGGGCGTGCGTGGGGTGGGTATTTGGGGCGTGCGTGGGGTGGGTATTTGGGGCGTGGGGTGGGGTATTTGGGGCGTGCGTGGGGTGGGTATTTGCGGCGTGCGTGGGGTGGGTATTTGGGGCGTGGGGTGGGTATTTGGGGCGTGCGTGGGGTGGGTATTTGGGGCGTGCGTGGGGTGGGTATTTGGGGCGTGCGTGGGGTGGGTATTTGGGGCGTGGGGTGGGTATTTGGGGCGTGCGTGGGGTGGGTATTTGGGGCGTGCGTGGGGTGGGTATTTGGGGCGTGCGTGGGGTGGGTATTTGGGGCGTGGGGTGGGTATTTGGGGCGTGCGTGGGGTGGGTATTTGCGGCGTGCGTGGGGTGGGTATTTGGGGCGTGGGGTGGGTATTTGGGGCGTGCGTGGGGTGGGTGTTTGGGGCGTGCGTGGGGTGGGTATTTGGG
Organism: Gymnoscopelus microlampas; assembly: GCF_963454915.1. Classification (NCBI taxonomy): domain Eukaryota; kingdom Metazoa; phylum Chordata; class Actinopteri; order Myctophiformes; family Myctophidae; genus Gymnoscopelus; species Gymnoscopelus microlampas. The sequence goes on along the minus strand of NW_028155836.1, from coordinate 3,178 downwards.
GCGTGCGTGGGGTGGGTATTTGGGGCGTGCGTGGGGTGGGTATTTGGGGCGTGCGTGGGGTGGGTATTTGGGGCGTGGGGTGGGTATTTGGGGCGTGCGTGGGGTGGGTATTTGGGGCGTGCGTGGGGTGGGTATTTGGGGCGTGCGTGGGGTGGGTATTTGGGGCGTGCGTGGGGTGGGTATTTGGGGCGTGCGTGGGGTGGGTATTTGGGGCGTGGGGTGGGTATTTGGGGCGTGCGTGGGGTGGGTATTTGGGGCGTGCGTGGGGTGGGTATTTGGGGCGTGCGTGGGGTGGGTATTTGGGGCGTGGGGTGGGTATTTGGGGCGTGCGTGGGGTGGGTATTTTGGGCGTGCGTGGGGTGGGTATTTGGGGCGTGCGTGGGGTGGGTATTTGGGGCGTGGGGTGGGTATTTGGGGCGTGCGTGGGGTGGGTATTTGGGGCGTGCGTGGGGTGGGTGCGTGGGGTGGGTATTTGGCGTGCGTGGGGTGGGTATTTGGGGCGTGGGGTGGGTATTTGGGGCGTGCGTGGGGTGGGTATTTGGGGCGTGCGTGGGGTGGGTATATGGGGCGTGGGGTGGGTATTTGGGGCGTGCGTGGGGTGGGTATTTGGGGCGTGCGTGGGGTGGGTATTTGGGGCGTGCGTGGGGTGGGTATTTGGGGCGTGCTGGGGTGGGTATTTGGGGCGTGCGTGGGGTGGGTATTTGGGGCGTGGGGTGGGTATTTGGGGCGTGCGTGGGGTGGGTATTTGGGGCGTGCGTGGGGTGGGTATTTGGGGCGTGCGTGGGGTGGGTATATGGGGCGTGCGTGGGGTGGGTATTTGGGGCGTGGGGTGGGTATTTGGGGCGTGCCTGGGGTGGGTATTTGGGGCGTGCGTGGGGTGGGTATTTGGGCGTGCGTGGGGTGGGTATTTGGGGCGTGCGTGGGGTGGGTATTTGGGGCGTGGGGTGGGTATTTGGGGCGTGCGTGGGGTGGGTATTTGGGGCGTGCGTGGGGTGGGTATTTGGGGCGTGCGTGGGGTGGGTATTTGGGGCGTGCGTGGGGTGGGTATTTGGGGCGTGCGTGGGGTGGGTATTTGGGGCGTGCGTGGGGTGGGTATTTGGGGCGTGGGGTGGGTATTTGGGGCGTGTGTGGGGTGGGTATTTGGGGCGTGCGTGGGGTGGGTATTTGGGGCGTGCGTGGGGTGGGTATTTGGGGCGTGCGTGGGGTGGGTATTTGGGGCGTGCGTGGGGTGGGTATTTGGGGCGTGCGTGGGTGGGTATTTGGGGCGTGCGTGGGGTGGGTATTTGGGGCGTGGGGTGGGTATTTGGGGCGTGCGTGGGGTGGGTATTTGGGGCGCGTGGGGTGGGTATTTGGGGCGTGCGTGGGGTGGGTATTTGGGGCGTGGGGTGGGTATTTGGGGCGTGCGTGGGGTGGGTATTTGGGGCGTGCGTGGGGTGGGTATTTGGGGCGTGCGTGGGGTGGGTATTTGGGGCGTGCGTGGGGTGGGTATTTGGGGCGGCGTGTGGGTGGGTATTTGGGGCGTGGGGTGGGTATTTGGGGCGTGCGTGGGGTGGGTATTTGGGGCGTGCGTGGGGTGGGTATTTGGGGCGTGCGTGGGGTGGGTATTTGGGGCGTGCGTGGGGTGGGTATTTGGGGCGTGCGTGGGGTGGGTATTTGGGGCGTGCGTGGGGTGGGTATTTGGGGCGTGCGTGGGGTGGGTATTTGGGGCGTGGGGTGGGTATTTGGGGCGTGCGTGGGGTGGGTATTTGGGGCGTGCGTGGGTGGGTATTTGGGGTGTGCGTGGGGTGGGTATTTGGGGCGTGCGTGGGGTGGGTATTTGGGGCGTGCGGGGTGGGTATTTGGGGCGTGCGTGGGGTGGGTATTTGGGGCGTGCGTGGGGTGGGTATTTGGGGCGTGCGTGGGGTGGGTATTTGGGGCGTGCGTGGGGTGGGTATTTGGGGCGTGCGTGGGGTGGGTATTTGGGGTGCGTGGGGTGGGTATTTGGGGCGTGCGTGGGGTGGGTATTTGGGGCGTGCGTGGGGTGGGTATTTGGGGCGTGCGTGGGGTGGGTATTTGGGGCGTGCGTGGGGTGGGTATTTGGGGCGTGGCCAGGGTTGGGTATTTGGGGGCGTGCGTGGGGTGGGTATTTGGGGCGTGGGGGTGGGTATTTGGGGCGTGCGTGGGGTGGGTATTTGGGGCGTGCGTGGGGTGGGTATTTGGGGCGGCGTGGGTGGGTATTTGGGGCGGTGGGGTGGGTATTTGGGGCGTGCGTGGGGTGGGTATTTGGGGCGTGCGTGGGGTGGGTATTTGGGGCGTGCGTGGGGTGGGTATTTGGGGCGTGCGTGGGGTGGGTATTTGGGGCGTGCGTGGGGTGGGTATTTGGGGCGTGCGTGGGGTGGGTATTTGGGGCGTGGGTGGGTATTTGGGGCGTGCGTGGGGTGGGTATTTGGGGCGTGCGTGGGGTGGGTATTTGGGGCGTGCGTGGGGTGGGTATTTGGGGCGTGCGTGGGGTGGGTATTTGGGGCGTGCGTGGGGTGGGTATTTGGGGCGTGCGTGGGGTGGGTATTTGGGGCGTGCGTGGGGTGGGTATTTGGGGCGTGCTGGGGTGGGTATTTGGGGCGTGCGTGGGGTGGGTATTTGGGGCGTGCGTGGGGTGGGTATTTGGGGCGTGCGTGGGGTGGGTATTTGGGTGCGTGCGGGGTGGGTATTTGGGGCGTGCGTGGGGTGGGTATTTGGGGCGTGCGTGGGGTGGGTATTTGGGGCGTGCGTGGGGTGGGTATTTGGGGCGTGCGTGGGGTGGGTATTTGGTGGGTGGGGGGTGGGTATTTGGGGCGTGCGTGGGGTGGGTATTTGGGGCGTGCGTGGGGTGGGTATTTGGGGCGTGCGTGGGGTGGGTATTTGGGGCGTGCGTGGGGTGGGTATTTGGGGCGTGCGTGGGGTGGGTATTTGGGGCGTGCGTGGGGTGGGTATTTGGGGCGTGCGTGGGGTGGGTATTTGGGGCGTGGGGTGGGTATTTGGGGCGTGCGTGGGGTGGGTATTTGGGGCGTGCGTGGGGTGGGTATTTGGGCGTGCGTGGGGTGGGTATTTGGGGCGTGCGTGGGGTGGGTATTTGGGGCGTGCGTGGGGTGGGTATTTTGGGCGTGGGTGGGTATTTGGGGCTTGCGTGGGGGTGGGTATTTGGGGCGTGCGTGGGGTGGGT
>NW_028155837.1:0-17059 GCF_963454915.1 Gymnoscopelus microlampas | reverse complement strand
GCCCCGCTCGCCAACGAGAGGCACCAGAACCACGAAGCCAATCACCTCGATAAATCACCTGGAAAAGTCGTGACAAGTCCACCTTGGCAGTGTGGGCCGGGCGTTTGGGACGACACGTTCGTTTCCTCCAGGCACAAAGAGAAATGTACCCCCACCATCAAAGAGAGAAACATACCCCCCCATCAAAGAGAGAAACATACCCCCCATCAAAGAGAGAAACATACCCCCCATCAAAGAGAAAAACATACCCCCCATCAAAGGGAGAGATATACTCCCCCATCAAAGAGAGAAACACACCCCACATCAAAGAGAGATATATACTCCCCCATCAAAGGGAGAGATATACTCCCCCAATCAAAGACCGACGAACACTGGAACATAGTGTAATACTGTACTCAAGTAAAGCAAAAGTACCATGAAAACACTTGAGTCAAATTGATGCAGTTATTACAGCAGATGTGAACAAAGAATGTCTACGCCTTCATTTCAATGAGTCACACGTTGTGCCCAGAGAGACCTAACAGTCCATCAACGTATCAGTGACAGACCCCGTGGATTTGACTGAACATCTTAATCACTTTGCAGACATATTCACTCTAGTGACAACTGCAACTGTGAAGCAGGGTTCGATTGTGTCGACTAAAACTATGACGAAAATGTTTCGTCGACTACCTTTTTTCACTGACGAAAACAAAATAAAAACGAAATAAAAACTAAGCCATGGTGACTAAAACTAAGACTAAATATATTGACAATTTCATCAACAAATAAAACTAGACTAAAATATTAGTGAGGGATCTAGTGGAGAAGAGATCCAGTAGAACTAAAGACAAGTCATCTCATGCCTGGTTGCGCTCGGGTGTTGCACTTTGAAAATAGCAGATCTACAAGCTCACAACGTGTCGCGCTGCGACGCGACGCGTTGTGAGCTTGTAGATCGGCTATTTTCAGCATGCAACCAAGTCTAAAATCAGCCATTATGACGCCATCAAGGCACCGCCAAAATGCATTTTAGACAACTAAATCAAATGTGGATGTAGTCGACTAAAAGTAGACTAAAACATTTCAGATGACTAAAATATGACTTTGACTCAAACTAAATACAAATTCGCTGTCAAAATCAACACTGCTGTGGAGCCCATACCATGCATACCATACCATGCCATGAAGAATGTGATTATGGGGGATCATAATATTCAAGGAGGGTCTTGTTAGTGCGTCTCTGGGAAAATCTACTCGAGTCCGGAGTGGCAATGACTTGTGAGCTGTTATTAAACCAGTGGTGGAAAAAGTACTTAAAGATAAAAAAAAAAAAAGTATCAATACTGCAATATAGAAGTACTCTCTGTTAAAACTGAAAGTCTGGTATTCAAAATGTGCTTGCAGTAAAGGTACAAAAGTATCGGCATCAAAATGTACTTAAAAGTATCAACAATAAAAGTACTCATTATGCAGAATGTCCCATTTCAAGTGTTCAAATGTTAAAAAATATTGTTTTTAAATAACAGATCTACAAGCTCACGATGACGCATTGTGAGCTTGTAGATCAGCTATTTAAGTTAAATTAACAGTGAGGATTTTACTGTGTAAATTGGGGTCCCAGGAATAATAATGGCATCAAATGGTCTAATCGATGCGTATCAAAAGCTTTTGTCGCATTCCTAAGCCAATTTATTTGATGACCGGCAACGGTTCCGGTAGGACCCACAAAGAGGCTCCTTTGTGTCTCCTACCGGAAGCGCTGCCTATACCTTTGGCGGTCCTTGACATGGAACAAAGTTTAAGAGCCAGTGTGACGTAATGCCCCGTTGAGCCGGCCTCTCGGTGAGGAGGGCGACAAAAGGACAGAGGACCTGGCAGTGAGCCCGGGGTAGAGAGAGACACTTTGAAACTTTCCATAGGGCTAGTTGGAGCAATTTAAAGCCCAGAGAGAGAGAAGAACAGTGTGTGCTGCAGACACTGGGCTGACACAATGCTGCTGCTTTGAGTGATTTAACCCAACAAGACCGGGAACGCATCTGTGGGAATGCAGTGTGATTCTATATCAGCGGTGCTACCACTTTTCCATGTCAAGGACCACCCAAAATTATATGTATTTGGCTGTGGACCCCCATCTCAAAATATGTTGTTCCAGACCCCCCCCGTCCAGAAGCACAGATCGGAGGTAAAAAAAAAAAAACATTTAAATATATTCAAAGATTTGCACACATTTTCCACGATTTTTCAAACGATGCGACGCGTGAGCTTGTAGATCTGCTATTTTCAAAGCGCAACACCCGAGCGCAACCACACATGAGATGACTTGTCTTTTAGTTCTACTGGATCTCTTCTCCACTAGTCCCCTCCCCCTAACATTTTAGTGTAGTTTTTATTTGATCTACAAGCTCATAGCGCGGAATAGCCAAATACATCTTAAAGTGACACGGCTGCGTTCCCGGTGGTAATGGGTTAAAAAGCAGAACATTGTGTTTTCACACAGTGCTCAGGGAGACTGCTCAGGCCTGACAGCGTGGCCACGGCCATGCGTGGCTTCAGGACAGCCGACCAGTAAATATCTAAAGATGTCCGTTTCATTACTTTATATTCAAAGGAGGAGGATTTCTTTTTACAGGGATGGAGGCCGACTTTTTGTGTTTGTACGCATGTGTGTGTGTGTGTGTGTGTGTGTGTGTGTGTGTGTGTGTGTGTGTGTGTGTGTGTGTGTGTGTGTGTGTGTGTGTGTGTGTGTGTGTGTGTGTGTGTGTGTGTGCGTGTGTGCGTGTGTGCGTGTGTGCGTGTGTGTGTGTGTGTGTGTGTGTGTGTGTGTGTGCGCGCATGTGTATGCATGCATATAAATAAAATATATTGTCTTTCTTTGTTGTTCTTATGTTAGTTCTTATACAGTATCTATGTGTGATCTCTCAGAGAATTTAAAATGGATAGGTTGAATGAATTTAAGCCTTAAAACAGGGGTCTTCAACAGGGGGTCCGGGACCCCTAGGGGGTCCTCAGAGTTACTACAGCGGGTCCGCCAAATCTTTGTGTGATATGTTTTAAGATTACCGTAACCACTTGAACCCTATAGCATCTCTTTTCTGAGGAGAACTTTAGCCGGAAATAGCAGATCTACAAGCTCACAACGCCTCGCGCTGCGAGGCGTTGTGAGCTTGTAGATCTGCTATTCTTTGGCAAAGAGGTATCGGTGTAGAGGGAAAAAAGAGCAGACCACGTAAACAGAAAAAAGTTGAATCTGAAACGCAATTGCATACAATATAGAGGAGGGGGTCCCTGCTTCATCTCTCTCTCAGCTAGAGGGTCCTTGGCCTGAAAAGGTTGAATACCCCTGCCTTAAAAGGTTCTAATGAATGTACAGTAGATAAACATAAGTACAGAGAGTGAATAAATACAGTGACTGATGTTCTCCAGCCCCTTCAGTTCTACCTGAGGAAACTATACAGTGTATGACTCACCAGTGGTGTAAAGTAACCAAGTACCTTTACTCAAGTACTGTACTTATAAGTACAATTCTGAGGTTGTTTTTTTTACTTTACTGGAGTATTTCCAATTTTCAGAACTTTTACTCCTACTCCACTACATTTCAGAGGCAAATATTGCACTTTTACTCCACTAGAATTATTTGAAAACTTTAGTTACTAATTACTTTGTAGATTTTGATTATTATTACATAACATACAGTAGCCACTTCAGCCCTATACACATTTTGGCCATTTGAAAATAGCAGATCTACAAGCTCACAATGCGTCGCGATGCGACGCATTGTGAGCTTGTAGATCGGCTATTTTTCAAAATATTATTTTATACATATTGAGCTAATTTTGCTGGGGACCCTCTGGAACCCCTTACAGTCCAGGGACCCCTGGGGGTCCCTGCAGCTCACTTTGAGAACCACTGCAATACACAGCGGGGACATAAATGTCACTAAATAGTTACAAAGAGAAGCATTATCCATTCCTTTTAGGCCTCATTGCTTCGTGGTCGTTATGCACTGCTAGCCTAATTGAAACAGAATCACTGATTATTTTAATTGTTTTAAACAAATACATGATTTTAAGAAAAAGTGCTAATTATAACACTGTGTTGGTCACTTGTAGTCATTAAATATCAGGGTTTATATGAGCCACTTTATAATAATTAGACCGCCCACTCTATATTTTTGGTTTAAAAGCCCTTTTATGGCTGTGTGGTGGTAGTTGTTTTTTAGAGGTGGAAAGTACTGAACTTAAAGCTGCACTACGTAACTTTGCTCTTCTAACCCACAAGTGAACCCGGACTCCTATCATGTACAAGTGCTGACGTGTTTTACCATTGAGCTAATAGAGCCTGCCTGCTTGCTCAGGGGATACATTTAACCCATTGAGACCTGAAGCCGATTCTACATGTCTCCTAAATCTCAACAGTTTTCTGAAAAACGTATGTTTCTATATCAGTGGTTCTCAATCTTTTTCATGTCAAGGACCCCCAAAATTATATGTATTTGGCCGCCGACCCCCATCAAAATATTTTGTTCCAGGGACCCCCCAGAACTGAGAACTTTTTAGCGGTGCCAACCGCTCTATACGTGGCTTTGACTCGGTGTCTGTGTGTGTGTCTGTGTGTCTGTCTGTGTGTCTGTGTGTCTGTGTGTATGAGCCCGGGATGAGCACGGCAAAGAAGCAACACATACAAACACACGCACACGCACACACACACACACACACACACACGGACTTGGAGATTGCCTATGCCATCTCTCCTCTCATTTGCCACACGTGCCACCGCTTATCAAAGAGGGGTCCATGGACCCCCAGGGACGTCCGCCCGTATGAGCCCGGGATGAGCACGGGATTTTAAACAGCTATAACTCCAGTTTGCAGCATGCCACCAAGTCCAAATTTGGTATGTGGACTTAGACCACCAATACGGGCCGAGCATGAATTGATCAAGCCCCGCCCCCTCTGTCTTCCCATTGGCTGGCCTTTAAACAGCCATAACTCAAGTTCGCAGCATGCTACGGAGTACACATTTTGGACATGGACTAAAACCACCAATAGGGACAAACTGTAATTACTTAAGCCCCGCCCTCTCTGTCTGCCCATTGGCTGGGCTTTAAACAGCCATTATTCCAGTTTGCAGCATGCTACCAAGTACAAATTTGGTAAGTAGACTCAGACCACCAATAGGGACAAACTGAAATGAGTTAAGCCCCGCCCCAAAGGCACCGCTTCCTTCACACAGGGTGTGATTTTTTTTTCCATCACTGCCAATTTGTCACATCTGTGTCACACCCATGTGTTTAGTGAAGTTATGTTAACTGTACGTGGCCTGAGTTAACCAATTTAGACCGGGAAAGTATCTGTCATTTTAGATTTATTTTGCCATTAAAAAATAGCAGATATACAAGCTCATAGCGCGGCACTGAGTGCCGCGCTATGAGCTTGTAGATCTGCTATTTTGTTTGAAAGCTCGTGACAATATTTTCAAATATATTTTTTTAAAGCAAACATTTGTAACTCATCTTTGCTTCTGGGGATTCTACAAATCCTAACTTTTTATTTTATTTTATTTTTTTACGTATGTTGATATAATATCAGTGGTTCTCAAACCTTTTTTTATGACAAGGACCACCCAAAATTGTATGTGTTTGGCCGCGGACCCCCAACTCAAAATATGTTGTTTTAGGGACCCCCTTTAGAAGCAAATATTTGAGTTAAAGATCTCTGCTTGAAAAAGTACATATATTCAAAGATATTGACAAGACAAGCTTGTAGCGTGTCACTCGGTGGGCTTGTATATCTGCTATTTTTAAATATTCAAAATATGACTCAAATCTAAAATGACTCGGACGCGTTCCCGGTCTTAATGGGTTAAATTAGCATCCACCATGACACATCATTAATTTTCACTCCATTTGATCAAATTGGTGCTTCAGTCCAGACACTTATACAAGCGGTGCAAGTACACGTTTACCCACATGAAATGACACCATCTGCTTATGTTAATTTATGTTAAAATGTTTGAGGAGCCGAGGGTTGAAATTATTGTTTGTAATTAGCAGAACTCCGAGTTATGCATGAATTAGCATGAAGCACATGCACGTTACATAACAACATAACGTCATGTGTCCCTGGCATTGGGGTTCAAGCGAAGTGTTAGCGTTTCATTATTTAATATTGTGAATTATATATTAATACTGTAGTTGAACTCTGTGTCGTGAGGCACAGCCGTGTCATTGTAATTATTATAACAATGTTGGCATTTATATAGAATAACACTTTTCAAGGTATACCCAAAGTCGCTTTACAAAACAAACAAAAACAACTTTATTATGACAGGTCAACAAATAAAATCAAAGCAAAAAAAAAAGACTGCTTTAAAAGTTAATTATAAGGTTAACAAAAACAAGAGGGAGGGGGGGTGATTAACCCATTGAGACCGGGAAAGCATCTGTGCCATTTTAGAATGATCTGGCTTTTCAAAAATAGCAGATCTACAAGCTACAAGCTCATAGCGCGGCACCGAGTGCCGCACTATGAGCTTGTAGATCTGCAATTTTTTATATATATACATACATACACACACACACACACACACACACACACACACACACACACACACACACACACACACACACACACACACACACACACACACACACACACACACACACACACACACACACACACACACACACACACACACACACACACACACACATAATATTTTTAAAGCGAGGTTCAGTGGTTCTCAAACGTTTTCATGTCAAGGACCACCCAAAATGATATGTATTTGGACGCGGACCCCCATCTGAAAATACATCGTTCCAGGGACCCCCACCAGAAGCAAAGATTTGAGTTAAAGATGCGCAAAACATTTCAAGATTTTTTCAAAACTAGCAGATCACTATGAGCTTGTAGATCTGCTATTTTTGAATAGCCAAAGTTTAAACTAATGGTTTATAGCTATTAAATATGAAATGTCACACAGATGCTGCCGGTGATCAAATTGTTGGCTTAGGAATGCGACAAAAACAACTAACAAAGTAAAAACATCTGAGTAGTACTTCTTCCATCACTGTCAGCCAGAGTCAGACTGGACTGCTGTTTGACCAGAGAAAAGAGAACGGTAGCGTTCTACTGTCAGAGCTGGCCAGATGGTCAGCCCTGATCCCACAGAGTTTCACCTGCATTTTAATGCATTTAGACCGGAAACGCATCTGTGTGTCATTTTTTAGATTTATTTGGCTATTAAAAAAAAAAAAAATTGGAGATTCTACAAATGTCTTCTAAATCGTAACAGTGTTTTTTTTTTTAACTTATGTTGCTATAATCAGTGGTTCTCAATTTTTCTTCAGGTTAAGGACCACCCAAAATAATATGTATTTGTCCGCGGACCCCACCATCTCAAAATATTTTGTTCCAGGGACCCCCCAGAAGCAAAGATTTGAGTTACAAAATGTATATATTCAAAGATTTGCACACATTTTCACAATTTTCCCCCACAAAAAAATAGCAGATATACAAGCTCATAGCGCGGCACTCGGTGCCGCGCTATGAGCTTGTAGATCTGCTATTTTTGAATAGCCCAAAGATTATTCTTTTCTTTTTTTTTTAACACAGATGCGTTCCCGGTCTTAAAGGGTTAACAAGCTGACTGTTGACCTCTGACCTCTAGGCTAATTATCTGTCTATGTCCCCGAGGCTGGACGGACGCTAGACAGCACTCAGTCAGTGTTGCCAGGTCTGCTTATTATAAGCTATGCTAGTTTTTCTTTTCTGTACAGTCGCTTACAAATTGCTACTGTTTGGGCGGAAGCCTCTTATTTCCGTATTTTAACTTTATATGTATACGTGATTACACTATACGTGTTTTTTTATTAGCTTTAGGGGGGGGGGGGGGGGGGGTCATGCAAATATGAATAATAGTTGGTCAATCTCTCTTTCGTTTGGGGTGTTTTTGTTACCCCAAGATGGACCCCCGACGGGGCGCTAACGCTAATTCGCCTATAATAAACGATCGTCATTTGTTTTATTGTCTCCTATCTACACCATTGGTTCTCCAAGTGGGGTCCGGGGACCCCCAGGGGTACTTGAGGGGATACCAGGGGGTCCCCAGCTAAATGATTTATAGGAACCAAATGGACCCTTATGGGTCTGTAACTCTGAGAGTGTACAAATGGAACCAAATGGACCCTAACGGGTCCATTTGGTTCCATTTGTACACTCTCAGAGTTAAATGAACATTGATTTTACAATATGAATTGGGGTCCCAGAGATAGAAATGCCATTAAATGGGGGTCCGTAGCCTAATACATGTCAAACTAGGGGGGTCCTTAAATTACAATGATTGAGAATCACTGCTAGAGCCGTGAATAAATCTTCTCTTATGGGGGGTCCCTGGCTTATCTTTACAAATGGGGGTCCGTGGGCTAATATAAGTGTCAATTTGGGGGTCCTTGACATGAAAAAGTTTGAGAACCACTGACCTACACCACCTTCAGTGCTCTCTGGATGTTTGCCCAACCTGCCTCTATTCCCACTTGATAAATTCCGAGGTGGTTCCATAGCCCGGTCCCCAGCAGAGTCACGGGCTATGTGAATAACTCTCTCTCTCTCACACACACACACACACACACACACACACACACACACACACACACACACACACACACACACACACACACACACACACACACACACACACACAGTGTCACAGACTATGTGAATAACTCACAGAGAGCTGTGAGCTCTCCTATAAATCTAGTCCACTTGAGGCCCGTCGGGCCGGCTCCCGGCTCGTCTGCATTTATTGCAGAGAAATCTCCGCTTTAAGTCACTAAAACCGGGAACGCATCTGTGTCTTTTTTTTTTAGATTTGGCTATTAAAAAATAGCAGATATAAAAACTCATAGAGTGGCACCAAGTGAGAGCTCGTAGATCTGCATTTTGTCTTATAAATCGTGAAAATTTGTGCAAATATTTGAATATTTATATATATATTGTTTTAAAGCGGACATTTTTTAACTCAAATCTTTGTTTCTGGGGGTCCCTGGAACAACATATTTTGAGATTGGGGGGCGGACAAGATATCATGTTGGGGGTCCTTGACATGAATACGTTTTGTTCCAGGGACCTCCCAAGAAGCAAATATTTGAGTTAAAAATTCTGTTTAAAAAAAAAAAAAAAAAAAAAAAAGTATATATATATATATATATATATATATATATATATATATATATATATATATATATATATATATATATATATATATATATATATGTGTGTATTAAAAGAATTGCACACATTTTCCACAATTTAAAAAAAAAATAGCAGATCTACAAGCTCGTAGGGCAGCACTCGGTGCCGCCCTACGAGCTTGTAAATCTGCGTTCCAGGTTTTAATGGGTTAAGTCATAACTGCACTGTCACTGCACTTCCTGAAACTTGATGATGAAAGCCTGCCCCCCGCAGGGACGGAGTGTGACACATTCATCCAATCCCCTTCATCGTCAATCTATTATTAATATCAGAAGAGGAGATTTGTTTTTAGCTCCAGGTTATTATTATGGCCTCTGGTTCCCATAAGGTGTGCGTGTGTGAGACGTCTTACTGAGAGAGTCACACACTGACTGTCAGTTATGCACTAATAATAAAGTACATTTACTTGAGTACTGTACTTAAAGGACCACTTCACCCATTTCTAACCTATCTTCATATAAGTGGTCCTCACTAATGCTCATTCTAATGTGGCGCCATTTTTTGTCTACTCATGCCTGTGTCCAGTGGTGGAAAAAAGTACTCGCATCTTTTTAGTAAAAGTAAAAGTATCAATCCTGCAGTATAGAAATACTCTGTTACGAGTAAAAGTCCAGTAATCAAAATGTACTTGAGTAAAAGTACAAAACGTTTAGGCATCAATATATACTTAAAGTACCACAAGTAAAAGTACTCATTGTGCAGAATGTCCCATTTCACAAGTTCACAACGTAGACAAATCTTTTGAAAATAGCTGATCTACAAGCTCACAATGTGACGCGATGCGACGCATTGTGAGCTTGTAGATCTGCTATATTCAAAAGGCCGAAATATAGGGTTGAAGTGGTTGTATATTGGTTATATATGGAGAGCCCTGATGTCATCAGTACACGGCCATATGTGGGTATATGGTGATATGGCCATATTATGGAGAACACTGCATCTGTCAGTTATTGTCCCTTTCACACTGTTTACTGATGTCAACAGTATACGCCCATATATGGGCATGCCCTCTTTTGTGCCCATATATGGAGCTGACTGTTTGTTTGCATGAGGACACATTGAGGTTAGACAAAACACTCCATATTTGGGCGTAGCTGTATCGGTAACTCCTTATTTGGTTATGGCTGAGTCATGGTGACATGATGTCAGAGGTCTGTTCGCCCGCCAGCCCAGGTAGGATATTAAAGGTCTCGACTCCCTACCCAAACTCAAAACTAAATTAGAATAATGACTGACCTTTTAAAGTACTAGTGTTAACGTTTAACTCCTTGAGCACCTTGGTAGTAGCATCCTCTGCCCAACATCTCCTGTATCTTCCTGTTGCTGGCTTCCATTGAAAATCAATGGTAGACTGTAGCTTTGTAGCTGCTATGCTTGGCAACAGTTTGTCGTTTGTGTGAAGTCAGACCAGACCTGTGGTCATAACATATATAAGGTGTAGGGTGTTTAGAGAGAGAGAGAGAGAGAGAGAGAGAGAGAGAGAGAGAGAGAGAGAGAGAGAGAGAGAGAGAGAGAGAGAAATGTTGCGCTGGAGAGTGAAACACGTGTCAGAACTAAAGGTACGTGGTGGTTATGCTTCCGTAGCGGTAGGACACACGGTCTACGTCTTCGGAGGGGACTCGATCTTCCCCGAAGGTCATATGGATGTGAATATCTTCAACACGGTGTCTCTGCGCTGGACGAGGTTGCCCCCGAGGTTGACGACCGGAAGAGGAGAGCGCCCCCTGCAGGCGTTCCCCTCCAAGCGCTACTACCACACAGCCGTGCTCATGGAAGACGTCGCCTACATCTGGGGAGGGCTCATACACGTGACGTATGCATTATGCAACGTGCTTTATGCGTTCGATGTCGACACGCACGCATGGTTCAACCCCGGGGTTTCTGGGACCGTTCCCGCGGCGAGGCGCAACCATTCAGCCTGCGCCTTGGGGAAGGTCATGTATGTCTATGGAGGATACGTCCACCTGCCGAAACTCGATAATGACATCTACAAGTTGGACACCACTACGATGGTCTGGACTTTACTTAACACCAGAGGAGCACCCGTTGCTTCGATTTATCACTCTGCCACCGTCATCGGGACAAAGATGTTTGTGTTTGGGGGCCAAACGTGGAACGACGTCTACATCAACGACATCCGAGTGTTTGACACAGATACCGGCTGCTGGCTGAGCACGCCTTCTGCACGGCTTCCGAAATACTGTATACATCATTCAGCCTTCGTCCACAATGGAGAGTTGTACATATTGGGTATCCACAACCATGACCAGATCTTAAACGATCATGTGTGGAAATTCAATCCAAGGACCTTCTCCTGGATGAAGGTTGAGCCTAAGGGGGACGGTCCGTCTCAGAGGTCTACGTTGGACGTGGACAGTTGCGTGGTGGGAGATCGCGTCATCCTCTTTGGAGATGAACTGAACATCCTAGACTTAAATCCTAGTCTGAAGACGCTTTGCAAGCTAGCAGTTATTCAGTACGAACTGGAGCAGTTGGAACTCCCGCACGACATCAGGTGGGAACTTGCAGCCATGACTACCAACAAACACAGCAACTGATTACAATGGCTGAGAATAAGTTGCTGGCAGCGGAACAGAAGGGGTGTGTACACACACACCCCCCTACGTGCGTGCGTGCGTATATAGGTCGAGCCCCCAACGTTTTTGTCTCCGCCAGGAGACTATGTTTTCGTTCTCGTCCTTCCGTGTGTCCACCAAGCTAACATTGGTCAAGCTTCACGTGACACGTGACAATATGTTGAAAGGGTGTGCTTTGATTGGCTAGCGAGACGCATGATGAAATCGAGCCCTATAAATATAGGTATGTCACTTCAAAAGATCATTTATATCTTTTGAAGTGAGGTAAGACAGGATTAATCAGGAACAGTACTGGCGGAGACCTGTGCTCCGAGGAGCACATTTTATAGTTTACCTTTGCATTTGACTCTGGGGGTGTGTGTGATTAACTAGACCTATGCTGACTGCTGGAAACCAGGGTTTGGACATGCCTTCAGCCCTCCACTTCCGGTGGTGCGCCTATGTTTTCATTCCCACTAACAATATTTCTCCACGGAACACTAACACCATTTCTCCCAGAGAACATGTATGGTTTTGGTTATAAGCCCACTTGTTTCTATGATGAAAGAGCAAGTTAAAATGTTACTAACTGTCCGTGGTTTTGTCGGCTCCGAGGACGCACTTGTTAAATGAGTTTTGGTTTGTTTCCAGTGGGAAGCGAGCGCACAGATTTAAATCCCACCCACTACATTTGATTGGGTAAAGCACGGCCTGCTTCCTGATCTGAAGGCACGCCCACTTGTAAGCTAACGCACACACGTTCTGAACGGGGCTCCCGACAGATTCAGTAGCGCAGCTCTGAATCTGTTCTTGAGAGATTGAGAGGATTAAGAGGATTACGAGTATGCTAGGGATGAGACGTTTAAATAGTTACCATGTACACAGGGAAAATGTATAGCTAATCTACGTTTGTGCAAGCTGTCAGTGGGACAATAAAGTACCTCCAATCTTTGTTTTTGCCCTGCCCAAATATGAAGTCGTAAATCATAGATATGCCATATATGACATGTCACATACTGGCTACTATGAAGGAGTCTGGCTTGTCAGACTGCAGCGAGTCTGAGCAGACTGTCAAACACATAATCATCACCACCTGTCCCCTGTATAGACCACCTTCACATCACATAGACCACCTATCCCCCGTATAGACAACCTTCACAACACATAATCACCACCTGTCCTCTGTACAGACCACCTTCACAACACATAGACCACCTGTCCTCTGTACAGACCACCTTCACAACACATAGACCACCTGTCCTCTGTAAAGACCACCTTCAAAACACATAGACCACCTGTCCTCTGTAAAGACCACCTTCAAAACACATAGACCACCTGTCCTCTGTACAGACCACCTTCACAACACATAGACCACCTGTCCTCTGTAAAGACCACCTTCACAACACATAGACCACCTGTCCTCTGTACAGACCACCTTCACAACACATAGACCACCTGTCCTCTGTACAGACCACCTTCACAACACATAGACCACCTGTCCTCTGTACAGACCACCTTCACAACACATAGACCACCTGTCCTCTGTAAAGACCACCTTCACAACACATAGACCACCTGTCCTCTGTACAGACCACCTTCACAACACATAGACCACCTGTCCTCTGTACAGACCACCTTCACAACACATAGACCACCTGTCCTCTGTACAGACCACCTTCACAACACATAGACCACCTGTCAGGCTACAGACCACCTAGTACGGATACTGCACTTAAACACAGTACCCAAGGAAAGGTAATGGATTAATTAATTCACTGCCAATGACCTGTTAGACGTGCTCCCCCCCCCCCCCCCAACACCCACACAGCCAATGACGTTTTTGACGTGTTTTCAGTGTTCACGCTAGATGGCGCTCTTCACTGACCTATGAGTCACCATTTGACTCACATTCACTTCCATTCTAATGGATTTAGAAGAATGCCCTTTTCTCTGCTTTGAGTGCTTTCTGTTGCTTTTCGGCGACAGATTCTCCGAGACTCGGATACGTATTTTAAAGCGACCGGTGGATGAATGGTTGTGAAGAAAATAACCCTGTGATTTTTTTTTTTAAAGGTTAGTGAAAGCACTCGGAATCGCTGGCAAGGTCGGCTATGGACGATGTTTTATTGTGGCAGTGAATGAGTTAAGGTCCACCACTGTTCTCTCCGACGTCGGTGATTTACACAACCCTGGTGATTTACGACACTGTTACTGCCGCTGTGCATGGATTCTCCTCTCTTTACCAAACACAAAGATGCCATCAATTATCCTGTGTGACGAGAGAGATATACAGCGGTGGAAAGTAACTAAGTACATGTACTTAAGTACTGTACTTAAGTACAATTTTGAGGTATTTGTACTTCACTTAAGTATTTCCAATTTCCAATACTTTTACTTCTACACTACACCTCAGAGGCAAATATTGTACTTGAAAACTTTAGTTACTAGTTACTTTGCAGATATAAGTTATTACATTATAAAACATACATTCACCATTTCAGCCCTATTTTATACCCAGGCTATTTGAAAATAGCCGATCTACAAGCTCACAACGCGTTGCATGGCGTTGCACAGCTCTTTAATAAACCGAAAATACATTTTTCGGTAGGTGTCAAAATCTCAGCCAATCAGGAGAAAGTACCCATTTTTAAGCTTAATTTGTATAGTGTTCCAGTTCCAATTTTGTCTGCTCATTTCTTAGTGTCATCACTTCCAATTTCACTTGTTTAATCTATATCCTGATTGAGTCCTGGTTGGATAAAATTGGAAATGAAACTGAAACGAAAATGCATGTTCTGTTTAATAAAGAGGTGGAGAGACAAGGATACTCCTTTTACTGAACAAACACTCTACAGCAATGAGTACTATCAGAATATAGAGCTATTCAACACTTATTTTAACCAAAGCAAATCACTTACCCTACCTTTAAGTACATTTTGATACCAATACGTTTGTACATTTACTCAAGTAAATTTTGAATTCCGGACTTTTACTTGTAACAGAGTACTTCTCCATTGCTGTATTGAGACTTTTACTTAAGTAAAGAATTTGAGTAGTACTTATTCCACCACTGGAGTGGTCACAGCTCTGTGACAAGAGCACAGAGCTGCTGGAGCCAGGGAATGCAAGTGTGGCAGCCTGAGTCCATATAGTGACCTTAATTAACGCAGTTAATAAACACAGTCAAGCTTTTCATGCCGGTATGGGACATGCACTGCATTCACTGCACTGCATGTCTGCAGGATCAGAATCACATTTATTATCACATGGCAGGTTTACGGGCGTAAGGAAGTGGGTTCAATTGTTATTTTTCAAAGTGAGACATTTTGCAGAATTTGAGGCTTTTGCTTTTGATGTTGCATTAAGTATCTGAGATCAATAACAAAGATGCTTGAACGAGGCTAAGCAACAAGTGGTTCACTGCAGGCTTCCGTTTGTTAAGGTGGATCCATACCTCTGCCGATCTACAAGCTCACAGCACATCGCATATTAAGTTGCAAAAGAAAGTATAGGGCTTATACTGTAAGGCCAGAGTCAATACTTTTTACCCATTTTTTTCTCCCAGTCGTTAAGCCAACATTCCCCACTGTCCCAGTGCGTAAGAGTAAGTGCCGTGACAAATATCTCCGTCCCCATGTCCCAGCCCGGCTGGCCGGCCGTTTATTATGACTTGCAAATTGTACCTACAGTAAGTACAATTTTGAGGTATTTTTACTTTACTGGGATATTTCCAATTTTCAGTACTTTTACTTCTACTCCCTACATCGCAGAGGAAAATATTGTACTTTTAATCCACAACACTTATTTGAAAACTTTAGCTACTAGTTACTTTGTAGATTTTGTTTATTATTATTACAAAACATATATGCGTATACAATGCGTTGTGAGCTTGTAGATCGGCTTTTGTTTTATATATGCTAGAGGTTCGGGCCGCTTCGCGGCCAGGGACGTGCACAGATAGACTCTAGGTGGTGCTAGAGCACCTGCCCTTTGCCCTTTGACCAGAAGTGCCCTTTTGACAAAAAGAAAAAAAAGTTTTTTTTTTTTTTTTTTCAGTTTACAGCAGGGGTCTTCAAAAGGGGGTCCTCAGAGTTACTAAAGGCGGTCCGCCAAATCTTTATGTGATATGATTTTTGTTTTTACCATAACCACTCGAAACCTAGCATCCCTTTTCTGAGGAGAACTTTAGCCAAAAATAGCAGATCTACAAGCTCACAACGCCTCGCGCTGCGAGGCGTTGTGGGCTTGTAGATCGGCTATTGTTGGCAAAGAGGTATAGGTGTAGAGGGAAAAAAGAGCAGACCAAGTAAACAAAAAAAAGAATAATTTACTTGAGCACCTGCCCCTCAAAATGTCTGTGCACGCCACTGTTCGCGGCCCTCACATCTAGGCCCGATCAGCTACATCACAGCTACGTTGCACCGGTGATCCAACTGATATGGCCATATATGGAGATGTGCAGTAGGGTGGGGTCCTAGCGACCAAGAACAAAGATGCTACGGCCAAAGATAAAGGTGCTGCGGCCAAAAAGAAGGAAAGGTGCTGTGGCTAAAATGTTAAAAAATGTAGTTTTTATATTAATTGTACAGTAGTCCATTAATTTACGGGGGAAAAACATGGAGAGAGAAGGTACATCTTGCCCGACAGCGCAGTGTATTTTAGATAAATCCATGGCCAGCCATTTAATATTCACAGTAAATGAGTGTGGATTCACTGAAGCTCCCAGGCGTCTCTCTCTCTCTCTCTCTCTCTCTCTCTCTCTCTCTCTCTCTCTCTCTCTCTCTCTCTCTCTCTCTCTCTCTCTCTCTCTCTCTCTCTCTCTCTCTCTCTCTCTCTCTCTCTCTCTCTCTCTCTCTCTCTCTCTCTCTCTCTCTCTCTCTCTCTCTCTCTCTCTCTCTCCCCCCCTCCCTCGTGGCTTTACAGAGAATCCACCATAAAGGCAGATTAAACACACACTGGATCTGAAGGACTAGAAGGAACGCCATCAAGGAACCCAACAAAACCCATATATCATCTGAACCGCAGGGCAAGAAAACCTTGTATCTCCATATCTCAACTGTTTTCGTAAATTATCGCCCCTCTTGATCATATACTGCAGTGCTACCATAGACTGTAAAAATAATAGACAGCGTTACGCCCCTAGACTCTACAGACCATAAAGGAAGCCGATTGTTCAGCAATTTCAAATCCGCCATCTTTAATATATACCAAAAAGCACGCCGGGAACAGGAACCGGAAAACAATCCCCAA